>NC_086227.1:35047500-35230000 GCF_036321145.2 Pelmatolapia mariae | reverse complement strand
TAAAAAAATAATAAAACCAACAAATCTCTTAACTGTCCTACGTCACCAACTGTCACTCATGAAACAAAACTACAATTTATTTAGTTACATTCGCTGAGTGATGGGCACCAGCTTTGGTGACATGCAGCAGGATGCAGCAAGCAGGTGGCAGCATATAGATACACTTGTAACTAGTGCTGGGCGATATGACGATATATATCGTGTGGACGATAGAAAAGTGTCTATCGTGCCATTTGTCTTCTATCGTTTATATCGTACTAACCCAAATTTTATAAATTATTACATGAAATATATAATTAACCCTTTACAACTGGTCGGAGCAGGTACACTCCGTTTTACCTAACTATTTTTAAATCCCTGTAGAACTGGAACCACATAAGGTAGTGCAATAATTTTTTTTTTGCATGTGAAACCGGAGTTGTACTTACATCTTATGCCATTAGCTTGTCCAAAGTCACGGTTTCCTTCCACATATAACTTTGCAAAAATTGCATAAGAAGCACTTGCAGCAACAAAAACACAATATTCCAAACTTGCAGCAACAAAAACACAATATTCCAGAAACAGGCTTTGCCGACGTTCATAAGACTTCCTACGTTGGCATATACGTCAGCGCGAACTATCGCACATCCGCCATTACCTGCCCGAAACCGGAAGTGACGCCATTTTCGCGAAAGGGCCTTATAAGCCTATGTTGGTGTTTTTAAAAGACATGTTTGACTTTATGTTTTTCTGTATCGTTTCTGGGATGCTTAGAACTCAAATTACACTGTTGGAAATAGTTTATTTTGATGCATTATAATAATTATTTTCATTTTTCCTGTAGTATATAAAAATTAGTGTATCTCAAAAATAAAACTATGAAGACACTCAAAATAAATTTCTCGTGGTTGGAAACTTTTGTATTTACAGTTTTGAGGGATACACCGCTTAAATTTTTTTAAACTAGAAATATATGTAAAAAACAAAAAAACGATTTTCAATTTTTTTGTAGTTTATTGCACTACAAGTTTTTGCAATTTATGTAGTTACTATGGACTTAATGCATACACATTATTAAAATTTGGGCTATAACGGTTGTATTGATATATGGAAACTTGAAATACTCCCACAAATGGCACTACAGCATGTAAAAACATAAAGATAAGCTCTGGCAGACTTGGTTCTATGGTAGGTCTTAAAGGGTTAAATAGCCTGTGGCAAATATATTAGTGTTGTCTTCTCACTATACATGCTCTTAACTTTATGCAAGTAAATAATATGGTATAAAAAAAAGATATTTTTCGCAAAGAAACTCCGTCTCGTGGTTTGCTGCTGTACGTGCACCCGGATTTGCGACATACTTTACGGTAACTCAAAACAAAGACTGCACCCTCGGCACTCGCTGTTTACAGACTGCGTACTTTCCAGATGACCACAGGTCAGGTCGTATATCGTGATATATATCGTTATCGTGATATAAAATAATTCATATCGTGATAAATATTTTTTCCATATCGCCCAGCACTACTTGTAACCACTATACATCCATACGTTTGTTAACTGCATATCCAGCATAGGGTTGCTGGTGCCCTCGTAGCCCCACAACCTGTAAAAAATAAAGGTAATCTCGCTATATATAGTATATATAATTTATCTTTTTTAAAAATACCAATTAATACTGAAACATACAAATTTACGTAATTTATTAGCACAGATCTTATCAGGGTCATTTTTATATACCTACACTTTGAAATTTACAATGCATTTTTTTAATGTCTCACAAAAAACAATGAAATAAAAAAAACAAAAAAAACAGGAGATTTAAATTACATTTAATGGCAGCAAAGAAAGATTTGGCAAATACATAACGTAACTAAAATATAACGTGCATAAGAAGTCATCTTATACGAAATATGAAGGGAAACCCAGTAGAGTACAGTGCTCATTCTTTTGTATCAGCAGACAGGAGAGATAAATACATAGTTTTTGAACTTTGTAAATAGTTATGTTGTCTTTCCAGCACTGTTATCAGTTTCCATCTCTGCTGCTCAGTTACATCTCATACAAGCACACCAGAAAAGATTGTAGTATCACAGTACAGACTTCGATATGGCTGTGTATATGGATAACTGTTATGGACATGCCCAGTGACTACTATACAGCAGTTTTTTTGGTTGTCCTTCTGTTCAGGAGTTTACTGTATTAGCAGCTGTCAGGAGTGATGAGAACAGAGAGTCTGGCCGTTGCTTCAGCACATCTGGATGGTCTAGTTCTGCCACCTGTCGAACAGAACACTTAGTGAGTTTAAGTTAAAGATTGTTATTGCGGCTCCTCAAACCTACAGCCGCGGCAGGCTAAACATGAGGACACAGATGACGCGCAGCAATAAACGCATAAAATACACTTCTGTAACATTTGCTCCTTTATTCCACATGCAACTGTCCAACATACAAATCAGCACATGGGAGTAACAATTAAACAAGCGCACAGACTGCACAAACAAATGACTGCAACTCACAATGGCTACACTAACTACTATGCCAAACTACAACTTGTCTATGGCATTAGTTAATGCACAAATATACACAAAACCATCAAGTAACAGTCAAACTATTTCCAAATCATTCAAGCTGCGCTCAAGCTGCGGTCAACAGAAAGTTTTGCCCCATGCTCACCCTACCTTTCTGCTCATCAACAGCAGGTGCTGTGAACAGGTGAGTGCAACCACATTTATTATCTACCACACCCATGAGACACGCCCCACACCCGTGCACCAATACAGTGAGTCCATTTAAACCAACCCACTTAGACAAAAAGAGCAACTCATATGGCTCCTACAATTGTGTAAACATCATCTTTGATTTGTGTTCATTTGTGATTTTTTTTTTTTTTTTGGTACCTGCCCATTGTCCATGACCAGAATACGATCTGCATGCATAACAGTGTTGATGCGATGCGCTATGGTGAGCATGGTGCAGTCTTTGAAGGCCTCTTTGATGGTGTTTTGAATTAGAGCATCTGTTTCTGAATCAATGGATGCTGTGGCTTCGTCTAAAAGAATAATCTGCCAAAAAAATAACCATTGTAATGGTGGTTAGAAAGAAGAAAACAGAGGATGGCAAAAGTGTCATAAAATACAAAAATGTTTACAGTGCTTATGTTATTATACACTTTGAACGCACACAATGGTAAACTAATTAATGGAAATATTGGTAGAGACATCACAAGCTAATGTGGCAGCAGTATCCCAGCCAATAAACTGTGTATTAACAATAAAACTAAATATGCAAATTAAATTTAGTATCATCAAGAAAGTGTCATATGTGTGTACACACCTTGGAGTTACGGAGTAGAGCCCTAGCCATACACATCAGTTGTCTCTCACCAACAGAGAAGTTCTCTCCATTTTCCAACACTGGTGCCTGTAGCCTTTCTTCCAGCTTGGAGATCTGATGGAACAAAATCATATTTTGGTGCTGCCATTCATACCCCTCAGGCTAACAGAAAGAGGATAGTCACAGCAAAAAAGCCCACAAAATAAACTACAAAGTCCTATAATCCTTGTCTAAGTCAAGGCAAGGCAAGGCAATCAAAAGTTTGAACTCTTATATGGATAGACTATCTGCAGTCAGACAGGAGCAGCATAAAGATTCTGGGACGGTGCCTCAGGCTGGAGAGCCACTGAGATTGGCTATCTCTTTATAGCTTGCAACCCCCATGCTAGTCTTGGATTAAGGACTACTACAGTTCATTTTTGCCACAAAGGAATTCCTGAGTGTATTCTGTGATAAGAATTTAGACATGCCAGAACCTTATCAAACTTGTTGTAATAAAAATGTTTAGGGTTTATTACTTCCAGGTCCACGGCATGAGAGCAACATTAGTCAACATTAGTGGTGCCATTAATAACTTCTAGAGAGTTGTTTTCCTCTGCGGAAAAACGTGTGCCTGGACAGATTGTACTATAATGGTATACAGAGGAAGGTGAACTAAATGTAGGGCATTGGGGGAAAAAGAAGTCCAAATTCCAAATTTTCAATGCAAAGATAAAGCAAATATGCAGAGCTATTCAGAGAGTAAACAATACTGGCAAGTGGCAGAAAAATTGTTAAAAATCTAATAACTGAGAGCTAACTAAAGGAAACAAAGAACAGAAGTAAAACTAAATAAACGTCATGAACAACATGAACATAGGATGTGTCAAAAAAAAAAGAACATAAAATATATGTTTGGCTCTAGGGCTATTCCATATTCTTTTAGGGCTATACTAATCAGACATGTGTCACAGAGACTGCAGTCTTATGCGTTGTGGGTTTTAGTTTTTGTCAAAGCAAAATCTTGGATAAAAGCGAGTGGCAAAAAAAACAATAAGACTATACAATACTGATAACATACTGAGTCCTTTATATAGGTCTTCTCCAGTGCTGCCCAAATCTCCTCATCAGTGTAGTTATTAAACGGGTCTAGGTTGTACCTGTAGAAAAAACAGCTCTTTATCTAGTGACTGACATGCAGGACTAAAATCAGTGTGTGATTCTGTATTTCTGGTTCACTACCTTACTGTACCGATGAACAGCACAGGGTCCTGAGGGATGATGGACAACTTGCTGCGCAAATCCTGCAGGCCAATGGACATAATATCAACTCCATCTATCTTTATGGTTCCTGCTGCAGGCTCTACTAGTCTGAATAGAGCTACTCCTAAAGAGGATTTCCCTACAGACACAAAGCACAGAGCAGAGTAGCTGAATATTACACTATAGCTGTCGAGAAGAGCTGATTAAAATTGTAATCTGTACTATGGAATAATTAGGAATTCACTGCTATGATAATTACAACCCTGTTTCCCAAAAAAAGGAAACTGTAAAATGTAAATAAAAACAGATTTGATTTAACACATGAATGTTTAAAGGCATACATTTTAATGGATAGACAACAAATTATCTTTCATCTTAATCAGTGATTGGGAATAAGGAGACCATCACTAAATGGAATCAGAAACATTTTGTTTTTCTGAGTCTAGTTTCAACCAAGGTCAGTAAGCACTTTTTGTTAGTGCGTCCACTGATAAAAGATCAAACTCCTACAGTGCTAAACTAAAAACAGCATGGCGACCTACTCAAAGAAACATGGGTCTAAACTGGTCTTCCTACAGTCCAGATTTGTCACCTATTAGCAAATTATAAAACAGGAAATATGACAGAGACAGCTTCAAACTTAATTATTTAAATATTTCTAATTAACATATCATTTTTTTTTTCAAAAATCCCACTGAATAAAAATTAAGAAAATGTAATAGCTACTAAATTCGGGGCCTTACCAGAGCCAGTCCTTCCCACGATCCCCAGCTTCTCTCCAGGTTGAATGTGGAAATCAAGGCCGTTTAGGACGATTGGTGTATTCTCTCTGTACCTCATCTTATAGTCTTTGAAGGAGACGCCCCCACTGCTAGGCCAGTCCTGTGGGATCTGAGCCTCTTTAACATGCCTGGGGGCCTCAGACTTACAATCCTGCAAATAAAAAAGTTTATTTTTTGGGTGAGGCAAACAGAGGGAATTTGGGGTTTGGTCTTGGCAAAACCATGAAAGATGGATTGTTTCCGGAGAGAAATCTGACCATGATGTATTCTTGCAGACGCTCCACTGAGTTGAACCTTGCTTCCACTTCCGTTGACTGTCTTACTACATATTGAAGCATGCCTGTCAACTGGACAACACACAAAAGTTCTAACAAAACACAAACACACATTTCAACATGACTTAGATGTATAACTCTGCTCTCCTTATTTACCTGTATGGTATAGGATATGGCCAGGCCTTTCAAGGATGGAGCGATAAAGTCATTACTGCTAAGCACTACAAACAGAGACACCAGCAAGGTCATAGTAGCAGCCATGAAGTCCAGCCAGAAAGAAAGCCATCGGGTGCCAGAATGAAACAATAAAAAGTGACTGGAGTTGATGTCATTCAGGGACTTGAACCTACAATATGACACAACGACATGATGAGAGTTGAGATCACACTCCTGTAGCGCGCCGATCAAAGAACACATCATTTACAGAAGAACACATTATTTACTATTATGACCAGTAATAGAGAGACTTTTATTTGTTTCTGTGAAGGAGTTCTGGTGTCTTACATTTCTATGTGACTGTTTCTTGTGTTGTAAGCATGGATGGTGCTGAGGCCCTGCAGTGTAGAAGTCGTTAGTGAGATACAGGGAGAACGGCTGATATTTTCCATCTTCTTCATATGACGAATACCCCTTTGGAATAGGCTGCAGATAAATTCAAACAAATGTTGAGCAAACTGTACCTTAAACAACTATCTGCTCTCGCACTAAGCCAATTTTTAAAACTTAACTCACAACAGAATGAGGGTAAACAAAGCTCCCATGATAACTACAGCCACAAGCATGTATGGAAAAACGGATGCAATGATGAGAATTGTGAATGTGACGAGAAGACAAAACTGCAGGAAAGGATCCATGTGAAGAGGAAGCACAGTGTCCACCTCCTCTTGATCTTTAGAGAAACGGTTTAGAATTCGGCCCGTTGGAGTTGTGTCAAAGAAACTCATTGGACTGGCAATAATCTGTGAGAGGAAAATACAAACAACAAAAATAATCATTCTTTGAATCATTGAGCAGTTAATCTGTGTTTCAATTGGTCATGTTGGATGGTAAACACTGGGGATTATTTCTGGGTACCTTCTTGAACATTGTATTGTGGAGTTTGCAGGAGGCCCTCAAGGTGACATAAGTATAAAAGAAGCATTTGATGAGGGCAAGTACCACCATGATGAGCGTCATCACACCATAAATCGTTTGGTAATAGTGCAGGTCTGGATTTTTTGAGATGTCACCTGGATCTGAACCTGGGTTAGTCGATGACTGCGATAAAACAGACAAAATATCTTTTGTTAGTGGAGAGAGAGTGGACTTGGCGTGTCAATCATTTCGGTGGGTCTTTCTTGAACTGTCATCTTGAGTGACAAGCCACAGCTAGAGAGCAGGTTTCTAATATGTACAGCAGTGCATGGAAACTATATATATATTTTTTTTTTACATCAAAAACAGGAAGTTTTTGAAAAAGTTCCATTAACCGTGAAATAGGAAGACTACTTTCCAGATCCTGAATTTGCTAAATAAAGAACACTCCAGCATACAAAAGTACTGTTAAAGAACAATGTGGTGTAGTAATGGTGGTGGAGCGCAACTTTAAACAAGTGTTCCAGGACATGGTTAGGTTTAGAATCAAGCTAAACAAGCATAATGGATAGACTAAGATGTGCCAGTATTCTGTGTACTGATAGGCTGGAATAATACGAGAGTGTATCACTAAGAAATGTGCTAGCTGGAATATTATGTTCTTCATCACATTGGTTCTGCCCAGACCATTCCGTTAGTACTCTGTTCTTTACAGGTATGCTTGACCCTGTAAAAAGATTCACACTGCAGCAGTATAATGAGCACATCCATTAATCTGAGCTTAATAAGAACTGCTCAAAACCAAATAAGGCCAAAGAGCACTAACTCTCACAGACTTCACTTGACCACCACCTGAACTCATCACTAGTAAATGTTTATTTCTTACTTAAAAGCTGAGATAGCCTGAAAAAGCCAAAAATTCAAGGTTTTACCTGAAGTCCATTGTAACCCTCTAATTTTAAAGAGAATGGCTAACACGGACAATCTTACTTGAAACAATGTACCTTCTGTTGCTTGTAATCATCTTTATTGGATTCACTTGTGTAAGGCTACACAGTGACTGAGAGCTCATAGTCATTTCACCCAAGCTGTTTATGCATGATGAGATTATTTTTGTGTGAGTGCTAGAGAGAGAGGATTCTCACCCCATTACCCTTTCCAAGCCAGAAGCTGAGCCACCAGTTGCTGAAGGCTGTGGATCCAATCATCAGGACAATGCCCAGGACAGTGAGAAAGACGAGAATGTAGCCTGTAGCAAAGAGTTACAGCACAACTATTAAGAACATATTGGTACATTACTGCTCAAAATCATGTAAATGCATGTGTGTGTTGTATCAGACCTCCAGCTGCTTGACAGTACCGGTGGTAGGTTCTTAAGGAGACAGCACCCTCTGTGGAGGACTCTTGACGGACCAGCTGGTCATCAGACGTGACAGGAGCTTAAAACAGGGAAAATATTTTAATAGAGTCGTAACAGGATTAGTGACTTCCATTTGCATTGACATGCATCACATGTGCATTTCCATTATAAAAAAGATTTTAAAAAAATCTAAAGTATTGCTTGGTGTAACACAGGGCATCACATAACAACTAAATATGTAATAGTGAAACAGCTGACAAATGGTGGGATGACACTCAGAATTAAGTGAGCTTTAAAGACTTACGCTTTTGCTCAGCTGTTGTTTCATGATCCTTTTCATCTGACATGTCAAATGCTGAAAGGAAGCACAGAAGTAATTTTATCATTCTACTAATCACAACAATTGACTTAAATTATCATTGACCACATATTGTAAGACATAACTACAAAGAGTTGAACCACAGACCCCTACAGGAAGGAAATCTGGAAACTAATCACTTGTATACATTGTATCCATAGAGGGAAGAGTCACTTTAAATAATACAACTGTGATCAAACATTTCTATCCTGACCTGATTGCAGGTCACTGAATGCTTTGATGCGTATAAATATGATAGTAATGTTATGCCATGACCTTCACAGGTCATATTTTTGGTGCTACATTACACTTTCAAAAAACATGAAAAATTATGACGACACAAGAACTTTGCTGGTGTTTAGTTAGAGAAAAATAACATGGGTATATAGCAAAAACAGCCAGGACTACAAGTTTGCTGCCCTGTCTGTTATTACTTTACAAGGCCAGGGTTGTACAGTTGCTCTTTAACAAACAAAAGTACTGATGTGTCAACACTGCATGTGCGTTGGCACAGCAACATTTAGAAAGTGTCAGCGTCATCCCCCTGAACACTGGTCTCTGGATAGTGAAAAAAAAACAAACAAAAATCCCACCTTATTCAAAAAAGCACCACTACTAAAACATGTAAAGTCTGTCATGAATTCAAAAACACCCAAAAAGTTCAAATTATTAAAATGATTTTCTTCCTAGTTTTTATACCAGGGTTTGCTATCCCACTGTCTGCACGATGTTTGAGCCCAACCTCTTTCAACTCAGCGGCATCTTGGGATGATAAATCCTCCTCTTCCTCTCTCTCCTCATTCTGAGTCTGACAAGCAAGAATATCAGGAACACAGCATTACAGCCCAGCCCGTACAAATTTATAACCACGAATGGAATGATTTGTACCTTGCTTTACAACTGATCATTAAGTTTATTGTTTTTGACATAATAAAACAATAAAGAACAGGTGAGGTGGTTTGCAGGAACATAATAATAAGAATCAAAGATAAAAATAGAAGAGGTACAAGATGTATGCTTTTAATTTAGGGTATACTTACTTTGGACTGTTCCATCTGGTAATTGGTGATGAGCTGAGCATAGCGTCCGCTGGCGTTCATCAAGGTTTGGTGGTTTCCGGCCTCCCTGATCTCCCCGTCATCCAGAACCAGGATGTCATCACAGAACTCCAAATACTAGCAAGCATAAGTGAGAACAACTGTGGCAACAAAATCTACAGTGTCGTCAGAGCTGTTCAAAACTATAATCACATGTACGTACACATTTATCTCATTTGACAGATGTTCTTATCTCCAGTAGCGTGACTTACGAAATGGCTTAGAACTCACGGGTAAGAGAACCAACCAAATACTCTTCCTCAGATTAGTGACTTATGATTAGTAGGTAAACTGTTAGCCAAGAATGCCCTCTAGGTTTTTTCAGATTTGACTGAATTTGTCCAAAATGTCATATTTAAAAATACAATTTTAGACAATATGCATATTAATTTCATGAATATGCATATTCATATTCATGAAATCTGATTTCCAGATTTCAGAGGCTCAGGCCAAGCTATGACCCATCAAGTAACCTGGTTAATTTTTCACTTTGGTTTTTATGCAGATTAACAAAGTGGAATATAGTGATTTTTATAAAGCATTAACGGATGTTTTTCTATTCTTCCTGTCATGGTAAGACGTGGCCTCTGACTGTAAAATTACAATATATATGGTCAGGAAACTGCTTATATCAGTTGTTCTTGTCATTTAGTGTTATTCTTTAGTGAAAGCACTAAAGAATGAAACAGTGTTCTTACCTGGAGCTGGTGTGTAACCAGTATGACAGATTTTCCTTGGAGCTCCTTCTTTATGCATTCTTCAAAAATATGTTTCCCCACATGAGCGTCAACAGCAGATAGAGGATCGTCAAGGAGAAAGATGTCCTTGTTGGAGTAGACTGCTCTGGCCAGGCTGATCCTCTGCTTCTGTCCCCCTGACAGATTAAGCCCCCGCTCCCCAATCTGACAAAATATCAGTCAGATTTAATACAATCCAGAAATTTACTCAATCTTTATGGAAGAGATGGTATTATATTTTAAATATTGTAATTCATTACATTATACTAGTGCATTTATTCCATACAACACTATAGCATTATTCTGTCTCAATATACCCTCCTTTATCTTCACATAGTAGTTGCTGGAGGGGAGATATGGTTGTTACAGTTTGTTTAACTTCAAATAGCTCATTATTTATTTTGGACTTTGTTGAATTGTATGTTTAAACGACTAGGACACATGACACAAGGCTTTTTTTCTACTTATCTAGCAGATACTTGTTTATGCAGATAAGGACTTTCAATGAATTTCTTTGACAGTTTAAAGAGGGAGCACCTACCTCAGTTTGGTCACCGAATGGCAGAATCTTCAGGTCAGCTCTGAGGCTACAGACATCCACAACCCTGTCATATCTGTGGAGTGACAATGTAAGATAGTGCCCTGATTGAGAGAAATATAGTGTATCGAACAGAACCATTTAAATAATTCCAAAAATCCAATGAGTCTAATAACATATGTAATCAGGATAAGCACTGGTCTCTGGAAAACTTTTCTTTGAAAAAGCATTCATTTAATTTGCTCAGACATATGGTGCCTGGTGGTTTATGAGAGGTTATGAAAGGGCCCTTTCACTTTCTGTTAAGTCTATACTACAGAGGTCAGCAAGTTTCCCTTCTCACCATCACTAAATTGAACTTCCTATTGTAACCCTATCAGATAATGAAGATGACCTCCACCTTTATTATATTCTTATCAGATGCAAATTCACATAGATAAGATGAACTTTCTCCTAGTTGAACATTTTTCAGGTAAGGTAAAGTCACAGGGAATATATGGTCAAATCTAAAACGCTTGCCCTCATTTTCATAGTCTTGGTTGGTGCAGTAATTAAAAACATATTGCCCCAAATAAAATCTCCTTATTTTATAATAATACCTGTTCTTTTCATATTCAAGACTTAGCTACTCAAAAATAGTGACGAGGGCTGATGTATGTTAAATTATCAATTACTTGGTTTGGTCAAAAGGTTCCCCCATGAGGATATTTTCTTGAACAGTTCCATGAAAAATCCAGGCCTGTTGGGAGACGTAAGCAAATGTCCCATCAGCTGTGATGGAGCCCTGAAGAAGGTGCATCTAAAAGATAAAATCAAGGAGACAGAAAAGCTATATTTACTGGACATTTCATGTACGGTTAGAAATAGTAAAAACTTCTTCTTTCTCCTCCTCCGTCTCTTGTTAGACCTTGCCACGGCTGATCGTATGCCCTATTCATATATATGTATTGACTTTCATCCCTTTTCTCTCCAGTGTGTACTTCCACCTGCTCCACACTCTTAATTAAGATCACAGTATCATCTGCATACATCCTAGTCCACAGAGACTTCTGCCTGACCTTTTCTATCAGCCTATCCATCACCACTGCAAAGAAGAAGAGGCTCAGAGCCACTCATTGATATAATCCCATTTTCACTCCTACCACACACCTCACAACTGTCTCGTTGTCCTCATACATGTCTTGCACCACCCTAACATACTTCTCTGCTACTGAGAGAAGTGCAGCACCACAGTTTGTCTTTTGACACCCTACCATAAACTTTTTCTAGATTCACATAAAGGCACAGTGCAACTCCTTCTCTCTACTTCTCGGTTAACAATCTCAAAGCAAACATCAAATCTATAATGCTCTTTCTTGGCATGGAGCCATCGTGCTGCTCACCTTTCTTACTAACCTACCTTCAACAATTTTTTCCTGTAGCTTCATGGTATGACTCAAAAACTTAATCTTCAGAATTATGTAGATGGCAGAGAGTGATAAAGTGGGAGATTACTACTATGTTTGCAAACAAACTGTAACAGCTTCCTTCTACACGGGTGTTATGCAGATAAGATATGTAGAAGATTGTTTTGTTATATACTAAGATACAGCTTAACCCCTTGACCCCTGCATGAAGTGGAAGTGCAAGCATGCAGAATTTCCCCAACTCAGACAGTGCCCTGCTTCCGGTCTCTGGATTGATAAGACTTGTTTAGCTTATTTGCTACATATATCCTGTTGAACTATGTTTGACCTGTGTAGGGTGACTAGTTTTCTGTCTTGCAACAGGGTAACAACCTATACAGGTAGGGTCTGCTTCCCCTGTTCCAGAGAATTCCTCACTTCAATCCTGCATGCCTTGTACTGACTGAATTCCTTCATGAGAGAATAAACCTCTCAAATGAACTCCAGTAGTGGGACTTATTTTATTTAATCGACTGAATTTCTATAACAGATATTAGCTGAATCCTAGTAGCATTAGCACAAGTTTTGCCTAATAAAGTCTCTTCAAGCTAACAAAACAAAAAGAAGAAAAAAGTTATTACACTTTTGCACATCACCCTTGCCCTGGTCATAAATGCCTTTCCAGTCTTCATCCTCTTCATAGCTGCCCTCACCTGCTCCTTACTAATCCTCCGCACTTCCTGATTCACAAACTTTCCTCCAAAAGTCCTCCTGTTTCTCTCACTGTCTACATTCACCGAATCCTCAAAGTTACTTCTCAACACATGCAAATAACGAAAGAGTGAACAAAAAATAAATAAAAGAAAACTATAAAGAAACGATACAAAATAACAGAAAGGGACAAAAACACAAAAGAGAAAGCAACCTGTTCCAAAATGCTGGAAATCAGTGATGTCTTTCCACTCCCCACATTCCCACAGACACCGAGCAGGTTGCCCTTCGGGAAATACCAGAGACAATTAGTTTACTTTTAATAGAATGCCGATAACCTGAGATATCATTATCAGAATTGAATCACACCTTAGGCAGTGTGAAGGAGATGTTTTTCAATGCTGATGAGGATTCAGTCTCAGCTGTCTTGTGTTCTGACACTCCGTTGGCTGTGCTGGGTGGGGGGCCAGACTGGCTTTCAGGTCTGGTCCAGGAAAATGTAGCATTTTCCATCACTATAGCTGAGTCACTATCCACCTTTTTCATCAGGTAGGGCTCAGGATTCTGGATCAGCAAAATTTTCTGAAATAACAACACACAGCATTTACAAGCTTATCTGTGTTTTTCTGCTGATATTTCTGAATGAAAGTCAGACACAAGGTGTGACAAAAGCAAGGGTAAAAGTAAGACAGGAATCAAAGCAGCGTTAAAACCAGATTTGTGATGCAGGTTGACAATATATCTTATATTTAAAGATGTGTACCTGAGATGACCTTATCATGCATAGCATCTGCCACTGGCAGCCAGCAGTACAAAAAAAATCAAACTGTGATTTAGAAACGTCTGAATTGTGAGGTTTTGGCTCGCTTGTACATATGCTGACTTCATTATTTGAAAGTGTGTTCATATGAGCATGCATCAGTGTAAGAATATATATGACAAAAGACACAAAAAGCACAATAGAGTCACTACATGAATTGTTAACAGTTGCAGGGGGCACAAAACGAATAATTTACCCTTAATCGTTTTAGTGCTACAGCAGCCTCAGCTGTGGCCTTCACAGACAAGGGCAGGATAGCGAGGGAGAACCTCATGCAGTTGAAGATGGCAATTGTGGTAAAAGCCTAGTAAAAACAAAGAATTATGTTAAAACACTATATATGATTATGGAATGCAAACAAATCATGTTGATATTAAATGGGCCACAGCAATCTGGTTTAGCACAATTACAATTAAAGGAATGTAATAAACCTGTATTTCATTATCTTATGACTCATATCCAAACAGTGTGAGATTCAGAACTGCATACAGGCTTGTTACTTTAAGTTGACATGTTAGTTAAAGGTGTTTTTCCGCCTGTACAGTTTTAGTATACTGTTGTAGTACTCACATCAGAAGTGCTGAGAGGTAACCCCAACAAAGTGTGAACCAGAAAGGTGAGGACAGTGGCAATGGTGGGGATGATGCTGGTGATGCTTGTATTAAGATTCTGGACATAACTGACCTTCTGTAGTTGTTTCTTTTCATTTTTCCTTAAGCCTGTAAGAATTAAAAGTTTTTCATTAGTTAACTTTATCTTTAGTGACCTACATTTTTTTTACTGTAGTTCTTTAGTGAGCACCTTAGTAATGAGCAATAAGGTATTCAGATGACTACATTATGATCATTTTTTATTCAAGAAACTACCAAGAGTGCAGACTGAAGACCTAGACCTCACAGTGTTGATAAGAAAGTTAACAAGATCATAAGATACTAAAGCCTATCATATTCCCACATGCACTTTACTTGTCATAGGAAAATGAGAACACATGTCCCAGATTTGGCAGCAAGCCAATAAATGTCCATAAAAGTTCAAGGTAAATTGAAGTGAGAGTTCAAGATGTTCTCACGGACAACTGAATGTTTTAGAGGCAGATGACTGCTTCAACTTGTAATGAAGGGAGTCTAACAAATAGATATTCTTGTGAGAGGTACATAAAAGTGTATGCATTAGTTAGACATGAGGTCACCTTACTCATTATAGATCTGTAGTTGTGGTCGGAAGTTTACATACACTCATGAATGTCATTGTAATTTTGGGCTTTAACTATTTATTTAAACAGTTCTGTCTTTGGGATGTAATGATGGTAAAGCTTATCCATACAGTCTCAAAATGATACATACAGGCTCAAATATGTATTCACTTAAATCTTTTATTAAGTGGTGTTGATGGTTCTACAATGTGTTTTCACTTGACTGGACCAAAACCTATTATTATCTCGTTAGTGATAATGATTAATGGCAACTTTTAGGTTCTTTTTGCCAGCATAAAAAGGATTTCATTAACAACAATCATTGGATGGACCAATACTCAGAACAATGAGGAAGAGAAACAACTCAGTGAAGATCTCAGAAAGAGAAGTATTAATTTACACAAGATGCAGATTCCAAGATCATCAGTTCAAACAATTCTAAGTACAAGAACATCGACATCAGTGTTCACAGTGAAGTGAGTTATATTTCCATGGACTGAGAGGCTGCCAACCAAGAAAGAAGCACCTGCTTCAAAATCAGCACCTTCAGACTTCACTGAAATTTGCACATGGACAAGCCAAATGCCCTCTGGAAAAAAGGTTTTATGGTCAGACAAGACAAAGATTGAGTTATTTGTCCATGGTGATAAGAGATACCATGGACAAAGTAAAGATGAGGCTTTTAAACCTAAGATAATATTACGAGCTGTAAAGCATCATTGCCTGGGGTTCTTTTGTGGCCAGTGGTACCTCCAAATTCTTCCACTTTGGCACAAAATTGGCTTTGCAATGGATAAATTAGACTAACATTAAGCTTCTGGACTGGTCTTCTGAAAGCCCTAACCTCAACCCTCTTGGGGCTAGGCTTGATGATGGTGACCAAAAGCATCTGGACTTCTGATCACAACTGTACATAAGGATGCCCATACATACCATTGTGACTATATGTTTGTTGATTTTGTGTTTAAACAAATTGATGTGTATGAATAATTTCCTTGATATTTGACATACTGGTTAAAAAAATATCAACATGAAACAGCTTGACATACCTGCAATCGTCTTCTCAAAAGAATCTTCCCACGCGTACATCTTGATTAGCTTTATACTGTTGAGAATCTCATTCATTGTGCGAACTCTGCTGTCGGTTATCAATAAGGACTTCCATCTGAATTTATTTATGAGCTTGGCCGAGGAAATCTACAAAAATGAAGAAAAATACATTGCGAGTGACTAAAGTTAATAAGCAGCAAAGTAATATATTTGGAATAATATAAGAAAAACACAGAAAAATCACAGTTTTGCAATATTAGCAGCTTACTAAACAAGGAAATGAGTTTATAGAAAGGTAAAACATACTGTTCTATATGCCTCAAGTTTTGTGATATAATATTTTGTTATTATTGTTCTTATTCTTATTTTTATTGTTATTATTATATTATTATTACAAACTTCAGTTGTGCAGTTTTTTTTATTATTATTTGTGTTTGTTTGTTTTTTGTATAAAATCAGATTGCAACATTAGTATTTGCCATTATTTTTCATTACCTCATATTAAACACATACTTATATTTCATTATTGGTCAGTATTAGGTTTTAGAGATTAATAATTTTATGCTAGCAAAAAAGAGTTGCTGGCATAAAAACAAACACCTCCCCCTGATCAAGCTTCCTAAAGAACTATGGAGTCTCCACAGGGAACCTCTTCCAGGACCCTAGCCACAAATAGGCCAAACATTTTTGAACAATGATGTAATTCATGTAATTTTGCCTCTCTACACTATCACTATGCACAAGGTGCAAAAGCTTTTCCCTAGGCAGTACATTAGGACTTATAATTGAGCCCTTGTTTTTCCCTTTTCCTGGGTCAGAATTGTAGTGAGAAATTCTACAAGAACATATTGTCCTGAACAACACAGCTCCCAGGAATATACAAATCCTTTACCACATTAAGGTTAAAATCATTTCTGTTGCTAACATCAAATTCGAAAATATAGCATATAAGCATACAATTTCCAAAATTTGGATTTGCTAACTTTCCACTATTTTCAGTTAAAATAAGAACCAACTTTCTTTTCACAGCTTCTAATGTGAAAATATGTCAGATTTATGTGAAATATACACAGACCTGTACAGGGACAAAAATCAGGTATGTGAGGACTCCAGTCAGTGCGGTGTAGCCCAGAATGTAGCATGCGTAGACAATACACAAAACAAAGAGCACTGGGCTGGACAGCACAAAGCTCCCAAACAGTACAGCCTCGAACATTCTGTGGCCATCACTGGTCAAAACGTTAATCATCTAGGCAGCAGAAAGATATGAAGAAAAGTTAATTAGGAATTGCATCAAAACAAATTTCTCTTATGTCAAAACAAGTTCAAATTATTTGTAGCACTATTGACTCACAAGATAATTTATAATACTTTATGGAGGGATAGAAAGAAGAATACATGAGATATTAAAAACATGTAAAACATATGTATACACGTCAAAATATAAAGCATGCTCACTCAAGATAGAATATAGCAACAAAGAAGAATAAGGGTCGCTTTTCATGCTCACAGATGTCTATAGCAGACATTACATCGAGTCCACTAATGTCTACCATGGACACAAACAGCACCACACATCCAAGTTTGTTCCACTACAGCGTGGGTGAAAGCAATGTCAAAGTTTTTTAAAGCAAAAATGAAATCTTTGCTAAAAAAAGGCATTAGCATATTTTTGTTACACTGGCTTCTGTAGGATATCAGTTGTAAGAATATGGTACAAGTGGATAAAATTATTTTAGAATAAATTACAAGAGCATTAAAACTTTCTCAGACAAATGTGGCTATATTGCATTTACCACAGAAGTGAGAACTAGTCTTTACCTCTCCCATTGAAACACCGCTGTATACCCGCAGCGATATGATTTTCTGAAAAGCCACTGTAGAGAAAGCCCCTTTCAGTCTCACTGCTGTGCGCAGGTTTATTGCCCACAGCAAGGATATTAGGAGAGCTTTAAAACATTCTGTGGTGAACAGACCAAGGGACAAACCAACACCATAGGACACTGTGTTGGACACTGACTTCTCAATATAATTCAAGATCATGCTGATCAGAACAGCCTGAAAGAACAGGGAGAAAATGGTTAGTGACACTTAAATAACATGAATCTTTAAGATCAAATTACATATTACCATGGACTGAGAGGGTGCAGAGAAAGAACGAAGACCCTGCTGCAAAATCGACACATTCAGGTTCGACTGAAATTTGCAGCTGCCCACATGGACAAGTCGAATGCCATCCATGAAAAAGTTAAACGGTCAGACAAGAGCAAGACTGAGCTATTTGGCCACAATAACAAGAGATACATTTAGAGGAGTAAAGCAGAAACTCTCAAAGCTAAGAACACTGTACCAGCTGTCAAGCAAGGCAATGGAGGCATAATGCTATGAAGCTGTTTCCCTGCACAATGTACAGAGTGGATGGAATAATGGAGCAGGAGAACTATCTCCAAATTTTTCAACTTCATCTTAACAGATACATGGTAAAAACTTGGACAAAGTTGTTTTTTGTTTTTTTTAACAGGACAATGATCTGGGTCTGTGCCAGAAAATCAACCAATTTAAATGAACTGTACTAGTTCTGCGAAGAAAAGTGTTGAAGTTTGGTGATGGCTACCAAAAGCATCTAGCTGAGGTGTAAAAAATTAGTGTAAGTAGTGTAAGTGTAAGTATATATTTAGGCTTGTAGGTATACGTTTAACCCTGTGGGACTTGATGAGATGGTTCCTCTCTAAATTGCTCAGATGTGACATTTAGAAATGACAGAAACGCCTTTGGACAAAATTGTTTTCCGCTGTATACAGCTGGGATTGTTCATGTTTTAATATTTAAGAACATGAAACACAGAGATGATGACTCACCGGGCCCAAAAATGCTGAAACCATGGCAAGAATACCAATAATGACAGAAACAATCAGCCTGGTTTGTTGAAAGTGAAAGGCCACACGAACCAGTGAGGCTTTTTCCAGACCCCTCTTTGCCACTTCTTCATCCCAGATTCTCTGAAACCTGCAAGACACTTACAATCAGGACCTACTCACCCAGCAGTCTGTTTTTTTTCTTTGAAATATTATAGGTACTTAGTAAATTTCAAGTACTTTTCCAACTGTCACTATGTCTTTGGATTTTGACTGTGATCCGCCTGACTCATTTTTGGATATGTTGCGTTTAAATCTGAATATAATATGAAGAGAAAAGACCTTTGTGCACTGGTGTCAGCAATATCAAAAGGAGACAACTTTAGCTCGGAGATGTCCAGCTTATTCCTAAAAATGGACCACATCATGGGGGTCATCCAGGCAAAAGTCATGAAGGACAGGAAACCTGCATTGTCCACAGGGTGGGGCCTAAATATAAAGCAGACATAAAATGTTATGTGAAAGGAGGGCATTAATACATTTCCAAGTATAAAGTATTTATATGGAAACAAATAACTATCCATCAAATATTATCTAAGTTCATCTAAACGATAAAGTATGGCATTGACACTGACTGCGGTGAGGAAAAACGCAAGGGCTTGAGCATCTGCAAGCTCTGCTGATATTTCCTAAATGAGGAAGGGTGATCCATTTCATAGTTGTGCACACAAGGATCATCTGGATTGATGATCTCAGATCCAGTTCGCCACCGGACACCATCGTCTGCCTAAACAGTCAAAAAAGCAAAAAGAAAGTATAAGACAATCAGTAAAAAAGGCAGAGTGGATGAAAGACTGAGGTTGTGCCTTAGTCAATAGCTAAATGTCTGAAATTAGCTAAGCATCTAAAAAGAAAGCAGGATGTGGATGATGGAAAATATGTCAGGAAATAAAAGCAACATGTAAAATTTGCTGTTTGTTTAGTACTTACAAAGGAGAGTCCTTGAGTGCCATTCTCCTCCAGAGAATATTTTTTCTTCATTTTGTTCTATGTTAAAAGAGACCAAACCACAAAGTTGAAATGATACTCACCTGATACTCACCTACATGATAATTCAAGTAGAAATGTCTTGAATTATTATAAATAGGAGCATTATTTACCAGAATCAGAAACAGAAGGCTGTAATACATCACACATGTAATGCTGGTTTTAAACTGCCCTGCCTTAAGTCCAGACCTGTTACTCACTCAAAACATTTAATGCGTTGTGAAACAAAAATAAAACAAAAGAGGCTGTGAACTGGTAAGCAGCTGAAATCCTCCATGAAGCTAGAATGTCCATTTAAAGCTAAAGAAACCGGTTTCCTCTGGATACCTGCGTATCGTCTGCATAGCAATGGAAAGCAATTTAAGTTAAAAATAGAACCAAGGGGCAGGAGATGTAGAGAGAAAAGCAAAGGTCCAAGTATTGATCCCTGTGTTACCCCACATGAGACTGGAGCTGAGGAGGATCTGAAATCCAAAAGACTGAGATCTTCTCTCAGCCAGGTAAGACCTAAACCACTGCAGAGCAGTACCACAAATGCCTATCCAGTGTTCTATTCGAGATAGTAAAATATTGCGAAAGACTGTGTCAAAGGCAGCTGTTATGTCTAGGTGAACCAAGATCACATGATCCTGAATCTGTAGCCAGGAGGATGTCATTAACAATCCTAAGCAATGCAGATTCTGTGCTATGCAGAGATTTAAAAGCAAACTGAAAAATCGCAAAGACATTATTTTTTAATTAATAAAGTTTTCAGCTGACTGCAAGCAATTTTCTCCAGAATTTTACAGAAAAGAGTAAGCTTGCAAATAGGCCTAAAATTTGATAAAATAGTTGGCTAGTTTTCTTAAGCAGAGGTTGAGCTGTAGCATGCTTAAAGGTTTTAGGAAAAGTACCAGATGAAAAACTGGTATAAATAATAGCAAGTAGAGTAGAGTAGTAGAAATTACCTCTTTAAATAATCGAGGTGGAGCAACATCAATAGGGAAACCTGAGGGCTTCAGATGACAAACAGAGAGAAAGTTACAGGCTCAAACTGGTAGAAAGCAACAGAGCAAAGAACAAGGGTGGAATGGTAAAGAGTAGGTGGTGTTATCTGAACCCTGGCATTATTCACCTTTTCCACAAAGAAATTCAAAAATCCCTCACATGGCTCAGGGGAGCTAACAATGTGTAAACAGTAGAAGCAGACAGCTAAAGACAAGTTCATCAATTATTAACATCTATTTTAATGGATGACACATTTCAAGAATTTCCCATTTTAAATATAGTTAAACTAAATCTTGCTTAAAACTTAAACTGACTCATCTGAACATGAGGTGAGGTCTGGAAAGAGCATAATTTTAAAAAGTTTTGTACAGTACCAATTAATCATTAATTTGAAGGTTTAGTTAGTGAATGGTTAACCAGTCATATGAATAGTTAACTGCTAGTTAGTATGTCCAAATTTTGGACTGATATTGAATCTAAAGAAAACCAGTTTTTTTTCTGAATAATGAATTCTGTTCATCCATAACTAACACCTGAATATAAAGTGTTAATGCTAAATCATCTGCACTGTGTTAAAGTTCCTACAACCAAATATTTAAAAAAGCCCAGTCATGAAGCTAAATCTGCATGACATTTATCACTGCATATGAAATTCACGAAGAGCCGAAACAGGAATACTTAATTAAACATATATGTAAAATAAGTTACAAATAGAATACCTGATTGAATTAAAAATACATATGAAGCCAAGAATGCCTTGGCATATTATAGATATCTTTTCTGTAATTCTTCAGATGAAATTCAAAATTCATTCATTTGATAGATGTATCACAGCAGTGAAGAGCAACACAGCAGGTCCTCTACTAATTGGATGGTTATTGGTTCGATTCAAGGCTTTTCCAGTCTGCATGCCAAATATCCTTGGGCAAGATACTAACCCCAAGTTGCTCTGTGATGCATCCATCAGAGTACGAATGTGTGTGAATGTTAGATAGAAAGTACTTAAACACATAATAGGTGTGTGAATGGGTGAATGAGGCATGTTGTTGAATCAGTTCATTTACCATTTAGATATGTTTAAGCTTAAAATCTTATCAACTTAAACACTGCACATGCAGATTACAGCGCTGTTTTTGAAACATCTAACTAATAACATATAAAAAAACCCCCACTAACTATTCCTAACTAAATTATTAATAAATAAACATTAAGAATATTAATAGTAACTGTAATTTATTTTGGTAATGATGTCTTAAAAATGAAGTTAACTATAAAACACAATCAATGAAAACTGACAATCATAAAATACAAACACAAACTAAAAAGATCAAAACTGAGCTAAACTAATTTACAGTAAACACAGTGAAGCTTTTCCTGTCTGAATGAATGAATTAAATTAATCTAAAGAAATCAGAACAATACCTCTGTGTGGAGAACAAGGAAGACGCACTGCTGCTAGTCAACACTGAATCCAAAACAGTCAGTGAAGCAGCATTTTACTCTGCCTTGCATAAGTAACTTTTATGGAGATCAAAGGTTAGCCTGTTTAGAGGTGATTGCCACTGCTCGTTCTAACTGGACAGCTTAGTCACAATGACAAATCATTTAAAATCAGTGGTAACACTTAATAATAATGACACGCTATTGGGCATTAGTAAAGTATTAGTAAGTGCTTAATTCATTTAGAAAGCATTATTCCTCCTTAGTCTGTATCAATACAGATATACATGTGATGTCTCATCACATGGAGCAAGGTGTGAAAAAAGGCATGGGTCATTATCAGCAGAGATATTGGGTGAGGTGACCTCGATAGGTCATCATGTGACTTATTGAGGTCACCTGATTATGTCTACTGCACATATGCATTCAAAATTATAACCCTAGATTCATCAATTGATGTATGATGTGCTGTTCTGAGTTTTTATTGAATTTGACTGAATGAGGAGGAGGAGGAGGAGACCATCCAATACTTCTTTTATTTCAGCCGTGTTCACCAGACACCGTTCTTTCTAATTCAGGAGCACTCTGGAATTGAACCTGACTGGATGCTGACTCATCTCACTAAAAGCTCACTAACACAAACCAGAGCAACACTGAACCTCAGGAATGAACTAAAGAACTTTCAAACATCCCAGTAATCCTCACTAATGTTTTATCATGACCTTATTCATATTTTATTTTAAATGAAAAACCTTAAACGTTACATTACCCAGTTACCCAACTGCTCATTTTCTCTTAAACTCCTCTTACAGACTTAGACTCTCATCCTACCAATGTTTTAGTATTCTGCAAACCTCAAGTGGACTATGTTTGCATCACTCATTTTAATTATCTATATGTGTGTGTGTGCATTTAAATACTTTGTTAATCACTTTCTTAAACTTTTTAAATGATACTATGAACATGTTATACATGTGACTGTTAATGGAGAATAAATATTTATATCTGGTGATTGAACTGGTTCTTATGTAGTGCTCTTCTATTCTACCTGAGCACTCAAAGCGCTTTATAAAACTTGCCTCATTCACCCATTCACACCCATTCTTACGAGCATGCTTTTTTAAGTAGATGACTTACTCTACCTCCTGAGCCACAGCTACAGACTAAGGATGACTAATGCTTTATAAATGATGAATTAAGCACTTCCTAATATCTTATTAATGCATAATAGTGTGTCATTATAAAGTAACTACCTGATAAAGACCAATATGTGTCATTATCCTTAAACCAAACTTACACTGAAGAATTAAACAAATAAAATCTAGATTTTAGGTCGTTTTGTCTTCTAACTTAATGTATTGGGGAACGCATGCAACTATTCTGATAAATCTCACAAAGCAAACGGCCATGTGAACATACAAACCACGCTCAGTGGTAACCTTTTATGTCAAGGTATCCCTCTTTCTGATGACTCTGTGTGGACTGGTGATGTCTAAAAGAAGAAAAGAGAAAAGAAAAGAAGAAAATATCCTTTTCTAATAATACCACTACTAACATTTATCTGCAGGTAGATAGGACAGTATGTTCTGTGCCTTCTCAAACAGCCACCAGTTGTTTCATATTACATTCCTGACTGTGCCATATGGTGGGATTAAAGGGGAATTGCATCAATTTTACATGTCAAAATTAATGTATTTGCATGGGAGGAGCCTCATACAGCTGGAGGAACTGTGTCATGTTTGAAAGATGTTAGCGTTTAGTTAGTCTACAAATTGTAAAATCAAGGTATTCAGTTGAGTGGGTATAAAATCCAAATGCAACATTTAACTGAGTGGCTCATTACAGTTTCCGTTTGGATTTGTCAAGCAAATTAACATTTGATATTAATAGATAGATGAGAACACAGTCGATGTTAAGAGGTTAAATATTTATACTGTGCTTTCCGACTCCACATTAAAGTAAAGAGACCCTTTCATGCCAGGATACGGAAAAGGTGAAGACATTAATTATTCAGTACAACCTTCATAAATCTCACTGGTAACTGCTGTGTTGGTGGCTGTCATGATAGCATAATATCATTCATGAAAATAGTTTGAAGAAAACAGTTCTTAAATTGTTTAGCACTGACTTTATTGTTTGTTATTAATCAAGTGAATTCTAGTGATTAAAAAAAAAAAGTATATCTTCTGCCCTCTAGTGGTATAAATTGCACACAACCCAGACAACTTAGAAGACCCACTAATTTAAAGACAGGGATGAAATGAATAAATAAAAGAGGTGAGCTCCTTCACATTTTGCACATCAAGTATTTTCCCACTAATGTTATTATATGAAAAAATGTTCTGGGAGGCTTTTGTGCTTTTCACTGAATTTCACTTTTTGGTGTTTCTAGTTATGGAAATAATTGTAATTGTATTGTATGTAATTATCATAATGTAAATTATGTATGCACTAAGCAACATGAGAAAACAAATACAGGCTGTAATTATTATATCTGCATCAGCTTCTATGTTTGATTCATTTACTCATTTTATTTTAGGAAATACATCCAAGTAAACAAATTAATTTTCCATCATTGTTACAGAAATTTGCTGTAGAACTGATAGATATCTTTGGAGTCAAGGATTTCATCAGTTCAGTTCAGTTCATTTTTATTTCAAACATATACATTCACCAACATTTCATAAAATCATTCCATGCAGTTGTTTGAAAAGGAGTAGGCTGAAGTATATACTTAATCACAATAACAGCTGCCTAAAGACACTTCACATTTTAAGGTAAAGACCCTACAATAATATAAAGAAAACAGAGAAAACCCCAACAATCATATGAACCTCCATGAGCAAGTGCTCTGACAACAGAGTAAAAGGAAAAACTCCCTTTTAATAGGAAGAAACCTCCAGCAGAACCAGGCTCAAGTAGGTGCAGCCATCTGCCACAAATGGTTGGTGGTGAGGGGAAGAAGACAGGACAAAAGACACACTATGAAAGAGAGCTAGAGATGAATAATAACTAATAATTAAATGCAGAGTGATGTATAAACACATAGTCAGTGAAAAAGGTGACTGAAGAAGAAGCACTCAAGGCGTCACTGGGAGTGGTGCCTTCACAATCTGAAATAACCCACATCTAACTTTGAGGTTTTTCAAGAGAGTGGCGACCCCTGCTGATCTTCAAGTGCCATGAACGAGAGGAGTTTCATCTTCCCTCTCTTTGGATCGATTTCACAGTGTGTTTTGCTACATTAATACTGACTAAAGTAAGTGCTTGTATCAGGAAATGCAAACCATTACATTTGGTAATAATATCTCTCTCTCTCTCTCTCTCTCTCTCTCTCTCTCTCACTGTGTACATATAACCTTTACAACCAAACTTCATGTTTCCACAGACTAATTTCACTTTAGATCCACTCTCACAGGTCATGGCGGCCCACTACGATTATTTATACCATATGCAAAAGCACATCACATACCAGAGGATATATGTGCACTCTGTGTGATTTCAAAAATTAAAATAAAGTGCAGCAGCCTACAAGGAAGAGAGTAACCATGCTAAAAATTGATATGCTCTTTCACTACTCAGGGATTCATGTTTGGAGAGATGGCCACAGTGTCACAATTCTCTGGTGAACCTATCAATGATAAATCATCCATTTCACCAGAACAAAGTTTTACTAATATTACATGACAATATTAACTGTAAGCTGTAACACCTGCAAACTGTAATTTTATGGCAAGCTAAAATATCAGTAAGTTGGACACCAAATCTACTCATAGCGTTATTTAAAAATGAAGGCTGTAAAAGCAGTTCTCTCTCATACACACACATATAACTCTCTAGATGAACAATATATGAATGTTTTAAGTCTGACTGAATAAAATAAGTCTTGTAATACTTTTCTATGTTGAGCATTTGCATACTTTTGGCCAAGCTACTATTCAGTGAAGACGTGTCTCTAATCACTTTTTATCATTCTAAAATTGTATAAATTCTAGCTCTTCTAACGTGTTTCCTTCTTACGTTTTCTGTTTTAATTCACTATTATTATTGTTTCATACATTCTCTGACTGTTGCAAGCTTACGTGTAGGCAACCCCCGACCCCCCCCTCCCACTTGTTCTCAGAAGTGCTCACACACACACACACACACACACACACACACACACACACACACACACACACACACACACACACAACTCAAAACATGCACCCTCTGCACTGACTGTGCTTCTAAAACTGGAGGCTGGTTTGAGGAAAACCTCATCTGAACCCACCTGTGATGTCCAGTCCTGAGGCATAAGGGTCACTGGACAGACCAAGCTCTCTGATAAGGTCTCAGGCAAACCAGATGTCGAAATATTTGCGCGGTGAAATTTGGCTACCTGTGGTAAGTAAGGAAAATATTAACCCGACAGCTTGAACATGTTCTTCCCGTGATACCTACCTGGTGTCAAACAGTTTTCCTCTTCTCATTCTTCCTAATCACCTACTGGGCTCTATAGGCGTATTTTCTCTAGAGTTTTTGTTTTTTCAGGGAGCAGGTCAAGTTCCTGATAAATACCCCAAACTTTGAAAACGCCACCTACTGACCAATCATTTCTCAGGAAAGATGGTGGCAGCAGATAATCCTGAGGACCGCTGTGTGGAGATGGTAAGAAGGTATCTCTTTTTAACAAACTGTCTAAAACTGACGATTTGCGTGATTAGTAGAGAAAATTCCGATTCAGAAGAGAGAACCTTTTCCTTTATTTAGGTCTAAGTAAAATACTAGTTTTAAAGTAGTTTAATTTGCTCTAGAGCATTAAAAAAAATCCCAAAAGAGCACAAAAGACTTCCTCCCGTGCCTAAGTGAAATAACAGTGTCACTGATTAGGCATTTACCCCATTTAGACATTGCTATCTCTGTTTCTGCCGTGGGCTGCAGCACCTCTGTTTCAGAAAGTTTATTGTTAAAGTCATATTTACTGGTTATTCCCAGTAAATATGCAGCTCTGGATCTGTCCCTGTTTGACAGTCATCCTCGATTGGGAATAACCTGTAATAACCAGCGTCTAGTGTTCTTGTTGGCATAAGTGAAGCCACACACTAAAAAGATGCACCCAGTATGTTAAACTTGATTCTTATGACTGGTCTAGACTTGCAAGTTGAGTTAAACATATTTAAACTGGCCTACTTTCACTAAAAGACCTGTGCTGTAGTTATTGTTGGATCTGAACCTTACCACTGATCATGCCTACCAGTTAATCAGTTTGTTAAATGGTATGACCAGTCATGATAAATGATGAGCATTTAAAAGTGAAAATATTTTTCCCTCAGGTGAAGAGGTTGCCTTTGCTCACAGCTTAAAAATATGTCTTGCTGAACCCCAGGGGTGCAGTTTAGGCTGATGTTGTTAAAGGCAGATCTGAAAATATGAGGTGAATGTTTTAAGATAATAGATATTTTATTTTAATTGTCTCCTCTCCCCAAAACACAAATGCTCATTTGGTTCCTGCTTATGCAAGAGGCAATATTCAAGTTTATTTCATTGTGACTCTTTTTGCATTTCTGACTGCTTAGACAGAAAATGGTGTCCGATGGCAAGCTGGATCCGTGGCTTTCAATTCAGAACCGACTGATGTTCAGGATAATGAAACACCTCACTCTTCACCATTTAGAAAACACCACCAGAGCCTGCAGACTCTCAAACCTTTTCGATGTTCATCAACACAGTCAGTTTCAGTGATGGCAAACTTGGTTTATAGGCTTTTAAATATTTGTTAAATGGTTATGTGTAACATATTCTAGACGCTCGGGTATGTAATTCATTCTCTTCAGAGATCATTTTCCCCTATTTTTTATATCTAGGTCCCATCCTGTGGAAAATGCGAGTTTCACATCCTTTTCAACTTTTACATGGCTGATCCCCATCATGTGGGGCTTGTTCAGGAATCGGCTGGATATATCGACCCTCACACTATCTCCTTCAGATGTTGCTGACGTTAGTACGCAAAGGTCTCCGATTCCCATTTCTTTACACTCATTTATCATATACTGTATTACTAATGCATAATAGACCTAGTTGATGAAATTTGTATTTGAGCCAAAGATTCATTAAAAATCAGACTATACTGTCCACATCAAATGTAGGATGTTTTAATCATGGAAAAAGACTTGATTTGTTGTTAAAATGAGACCGCTGAGTGTGAGTGTTTGACAGGTTTCAGAGACTCTGGAAGGAAGAAGTGGCAAAGAGAGGCCCGGAGAAGGCCTCGCTAGTTCGTGTGGCCCTGCGCTTTCTGAGAACCAGGCTGATTCTGTCGACTGCTGTTTCTGTCTTTACGACATTGTCATTATTTCTCGGGCCTGTGAGTTATCTGTCTTACAATATATGATACACTGGTCCAAAAAATTAAGGAGAATTTTATAATTAGAGTATAACGTCAACTAGGATAAAGCTCTGGGATATTTATCTAGTCAGTTAAGTAGCAGAGGGGGTTATTCATCACTTTCAACTGCTTTGGTATTAATGAAGTTAACAACAGGTGGACCAGAGGGGGAAAATGAGAAACAAGAATGGTTCTACTGGTGACATTTACACTGACATTTTTTTCCCTAATCTGTTCTGACTGATTTTTTTTAAAAGTTCACCAACTTTGCTAGGTTCAGTGTCACTACTGGTAGCTTGAGGCAGTATGTGGACACTAAGGAGGTTACACAGGTAGTCCAGCTCCTCGATGATGGCACATCAGTATGTGCCTTTGGCAGGTTTGCTCTCCCAACACAAATAAAACCATCTAAGCGATTAAAGAAAAAAATATCGCCTTAACAGGATATAGCTATATGGAACTGATAAATTACATTAGTTGGAGAAGTTACCAAGAGTGGCATGGGGTGCATGATTTTATTTTAAGTAGAAAAAAACCCCAAAAATCACACATTTCCATTATAGAGCTAAAATTATAGAGCTAAAAAGCCAAAACCCCTCTCTGCTACAGTTTGACATTAATTACACCCCAATCATGTGAATTTTACACCCACCCTAACTATGCACCAAGCTGCAGTTTAAATGATTCCTGCTCTTTAAGTAACTCAATCCTTTCTTTCTGGCCTTTCAGACGGTTTTGGTCTATCACATTTTAAACTGTATTGGAGAACCAGGACAGTCTGGACTTTTGAGTTGTGTTGGTTTGGCCTTCGCTCTGTGTTTCACAGAGTTAAGTAAAATATGGCTAGCCGCCCTGCAGTGGGCAATAAACCTGCGTACAGCAGTCAGACTGAAAGGAGCATTCTCGTCAGTTGGTTTTCAGAAGGTCATGTCTCTGCAGACACAAAGGACCATTTCAAACGGAGAGGTATTTGTATCATCTTATTTCAGTTCACAGGTGAATGGAAAACTTAAATGTTTATTTTTTTTCTCTGCTCTCACTTTCATCTAGATAGTTAACATTTTGACCAATGATTGCCACAGAGTTTTTGAGGCAGTAACGTTTGGGTGCTTAGCACTATCTGTCCCTGTTGTCTATCTTGTGTGCGCTAGCTACGCCTGCTATATTCTTGGCTACACAGCACTGATTGGAGTCTTTATTGAAGTTTTCATCATGTTTTCACAGGTATGTACATATTTCTTAGACTGAAATAGTATTATTATACAGAGTGAAAAAGAGACAAACAGTATTTAAATGGCTCTGATTTTGGAACAACAGTCTCCAAATGGTTGAGAAATTTTAAAATGTAAATAAAAACTAAATGCATTCATTTAAAATTTCATTTTTCATTTGAAGCATGTTGTGTTTTTTGGTTTTATTTTGCAAAAATATAGGCTAATTCTAAAATTGATGCCTGCCACATGTTCCAAAAGACTGGGAAAAGCTGTGTAATGCTGCAAACTGGGGATTAGCAGCTATACCATAATAGAGGGGGGGCCTTCTGTAGGTGTGACCCTAGTCGGCATGGTCCTGGTCTGGCTGTGGCTCAGATACATGTCTATTGTTTATGGGTCATTGGTTGCTTTTCATACAAATGCTATTTTCTCATCTTTTCGTTTTATTGCCAGTATTCTTTAACTAAGTTTAACACGATTTTAAACTGCAAAATTAGAAAACAATAACTTGTATTTAACTCAGTTGTATATTTAAAATGTTGCTGTCTTATTGCTTGTTTTCAATAGCCACTAATATATTGTGTTTGTGGTGTTTAGCTATTTTCCGGTGTGCTCATGAAAAAAAAGAAGTTGAAGGCTGTAGCGATAAAAGATGGCAGAATTCAAACAATGGGTGAGATTCTCAACAACATTAAACTTATCAAGATGTATGCCTGGGAAGACTGTTTTGAGAAGAAGATTAAGGGTAAGTTAAGTAGCTGTATGTTGGCCAACAGAATTATGTTATGTGTATATAAATAAAGAATTGACACATATGTAGTCGTGCTGCCAAAACCTCCACAGAATAGGGGCGAGACTGCTGTCTTAAGACCTTTCACACACTCTAACTGTCACACCCACATAGAAATGTTCAGAGAATGTTCAATTTAGAGCCCCAAAAAACACATTTAGGCTTTAATAGTGTTCTTGTCTAACCAATACATGCTCTCAGCATATATTTATTATTTATTTTTACCCATTTTCTATTTGTCAATCTCTCTTCATTAGTGTTTAGCTGTTTATGAAATAACTGGAAAAATGCACAGATTTTGATTTCTGTTGTGTTCTCTTACCAGCCTTGCATAAGAGCACTCAATGTGATGTTTTCCCCATCTTTAAACATTATAAGGAACTATGCCTTTATTTGTCTGTAATTTTTAACATGAATGTTCAACTCTAGCAGAATTGGTCTGAGCAAAAAATATTATTGAAGGTAAAGAGAACCGGCAAACTTTTTCTCTCACAGGATTTAGAAAAAAAGAAAAGGAACAACTAAAGTTGGTGGGTTACATCCAGGCTACAAATTGTACCACTACCCTAATCTCTGCCACCTTTGCCACCGTTCTGACCCTCCTTATACGCACTGTGATAGGCTTGCCACTTTGTGCATCTAGTGTGAGTACCACAGAAGTACAGCAGTAATAAAAATTTTTAAATGTGGTTTACCACAAATTGAAAGTTTCCTGTATTTTTCTTTATTTCCAGGCCTTTACCACTTTTGCCATCTTCAACTTCATGAGTTACTGCCTTGCTCTTATGTTTGTGTCTGTGAAGTGGATAATTGAAGCTGGAGTGTCACTAAAACGATTAAGGGTAGATATACTGTAAAGGCTCTTGATCCACTGAATCATATAAACATAATTGGCCACTTGCAGGAATCTGTTTCAGGATGTAATGCTGACTTATAGTAAAAACCTTGTTTTGTTTCATTGCTAAACCTTGCTTTTCCTCCTCCCAGAGGGAGGGCGTATGTATAGGTTCTGCTTGTCAGTTAGTTAGCAGTCTAGCATTTACAGTTTTCAATATATCATTTTCAAATTTTGTGTGATGGTAGATCTCAATAAGAGCTTAAGCATATTTAATTTTGGTGATAATTGGGTCAAGGTTGCTCACACCTAATGTCAAAATTGGTAAAAACTTTATATTACCCAGAATTTTTTATGGATTGTCTTCAAAGCTTCATAAAAGTACACTAGACCTTTGGGGACTTGAGTAACTAAGTTGGTTAAACAATGTTGACTTTGACCTCCCAGAAATCATATGGAGTAATATATGAAAGTGCATGGAAAGAGCTGTATAATACACGTTTTTATTTTTCAATCCAATGCCCTAAAACATCACAATGATACCATAAAGTTCTCAAAATCACACAGTGCATGACTATATCTTAAAATCTAAAGTTTTTAAACCTTATAGAAGCCAAGGACTTTTGTCAGTTCTGCTCCAATCAAATGGGTAAAGATATTCAAATACACCATTTAAGTATTTAATGCTTCAGGGCCATAGGTCAAAGGTAGGAGTCACGTGAATTAAGAAAAGCTCTATGTTCCATTACATTGTCTCCAATTGAATCATCTGATTGAAGATTGAAGAAGAAGCACATCATCTGAATTTCCCAGCAGCCTAAACCTATTGCAGCATAACTAAGGGAGGATTCAGGGTCAGTCCAGCCCTAACTATATGTGTTATCAAAAAGGAAAGGTTAATCTTAAAAGTACAGAGGGTGCCTGTCTCCTGAATCCAAACTGGGAGCTGGTTCCACAGAAGAGGGGCCTTAAAGATGAAGGCACTGGCTTCCATTCTACTTTTAAATACTCCAGGATAGCCAGTAAGCCCTGAGAGCAAAGAACACTAATGGGGAAATATGGTACTATATTCATTTTAATTAATTAATCTAATTAATTTCCATATTAATATTGCTGACATCAGCACAAATGATCTACTTATTAGTAGATAAGTTTAAGTATAGCTATTGCTGTTAGTTGCGCTTTCTGAGTGTTCTCCTTTATTATTATTATTATTATTATTATTATTATTATTATTATTAGTAGTAGTAGTAGTAGTAGTAGTAGTAGTAGTAGTATTAGCAATTGGCAATCTCAACCTTTAAAACCTGGACATAAATTCATAAATTCTGTCCATTTCAGACAATACTGCTTATCCAGAGTCCAGAGCCTTACCTGAGGAAAAACCAACACACGGGCTCTGCTATCGAGGTGGAAAATGCAACACTTTCTTGGTCCGAACTTCACAGGCGGTCAGGCCCTGTGTCTAGCTCAGAAGAAAGTGAGACAGAACAAATGATGAATGAAACATCTCTGAATTCAACAACTGAAACCTTACCAACTCTCAGACACATCTCCTTCACACTTCCTAAGGTGTGCTTTACCTATTTATTTTTGTTGGCTGTTATGTTCTTCTTGTAACTGAGGTCATCTAGGCTCTGGATGAGTACACAATAACCTCAGTCGTATTTCCAAAAGGGAAACCTCCTTGGTATCTGTGGGAATGTGGGCAGCGGAAAAACATCACTGATTTCCAGCATTTTGGAACAGGTTGGTTTCTCATTTACTTTGTTCTTTCCTGCTTTTACCTGTCTCTGCTACCCACTGACATGATTCATTTGATTTTTATTGGCTGGTGTGTTTCAGTACTTTGTTTTTTCCCGTTGCTGTTATGCAAATTAGGCTCTCCAGTTAAGGTTTTTTTTCTTCAGTTTAAGGGATATGTAAACACAGCTTTTCTAAACACTACCTGCTCGATTTTTAGATGTACCTCCTTGAAGGCTCCATCACAGCTGATGGGACATTTGCCTATGTTTCCCAGCAGCCTTGGATTTTCCATGGATCTGTTCAGGAAAATATCCTTATGGGGCAACCTTTTGATCAGTCAAAGTAATTATTTTCTAATGTTTATTTCCAGTTAGTTATACCATACTTTAGTGGGAATTTGTTGTCATATAAACAGTAACTACCAAATCATTTCAAAAGTAAACTAATATGACGTTGAGTAAGTAATAAGACATTAAGGTAAGTAATCTCTAAGTGAGAACAACAATGCCTATTATTGCATGTTTTTTTGTGAAATGTGAGTTTTGTAATTATTTATTTGGTCAAATTGGCTTAAAACGATCACTAAAATGTTTTGTTCTATAAACTATCAGCTGTCTTTCATTGTTACTTCACAGATATGACAGAGTTGTACATGCTTGTAGTCTCAGAGAAGACCTGAAAACCCTGCCACATGGTGATCAGACTGAGGTAGGTGATCCCTACATTGACTTGATGTAAATACACTGAGATCATTTAAAACATTTCCATACAAAGGAAAATTTCTGCCTATCATTTATAGAAATCTACTGATATTCTTTTGGTTTATTAATCTCAAGATGCAAACTGGTGTAAGAAAAAAAATGGATAAGTTTGTATGTACTATTTTGAGAAACTCTACCTTCTAAGAAGGTAAAGTTTCACTGCGTACTTTGTCATTCACTATTAATTTTGCTGTAAGTGGATTTTGTGACATAAAAAGCTTGTGGCTAATGGGCTTATTGGTTTTTTTTTCAGATTGGAGAGCGTGGGCTGAATCTGTCAGGAGGACAAAAGCAAAGGATCAGTCTGGCCAGAGCCATCTACTCCAACAGGGACATCTTCCTCCTTGATGATCCACTGTCTGCTGTCGATGCTCATGTAGGGAAACACATATTTGAAGAATGCATAAAGAAGGAGCTCCAAGGCAAATCCATCATACTGGTTACACACCAGCTCCAGGTAGAAAATTTTACTTTTATTCTTCATAATAGGCTGAGTCTGAGCTTTGATGGTTTGAAGTTTAATGGCAAAAATGCATTCGTAAGGAATTTATTGACTTTCTCTCCAAGAGTTTGGAAAAAAAAATCTTTGAAATAAGTAATTACAACACCTATGTCAAAGAATCTTACAATGGTACAGCCATAAGCTAGCTGTCTTGATTTTGCACAAAGACAGAAAAGGGCTGAAAGCTGACTGGAAATACAGAGACTGGCCTCCCATTCTGTGTACTAGTCATTGGTTATAAATGTGGATACATGTAAAAACAGAATTTTTTTGTTGAATAAATTCAATTATGGCCAGAGTTATGGTAAAAAGACTGTAAACAAGGTATGCTATCTAAAAATAAGATGCCAGTGGCAAAAATGATTGAGCCCTAAATGTGGCTACAAAGAAATGGGTGTCACCAGTTGTATCTTGCATTCAGTAAAGTCTGTTAGAATTATACAAGGATAGATCATGATGTTGCATGACTCAAAAACCATACCTAATTTAATCTTGGATCCTCTCTTCTCCCCTTCAACTTTAATTTATTCTGCACGTTTTGACTGCTTTTTTCCCCCTCCCTGGATCAACTGTTCTCAAACTTTGTTCATCAGCAGTCCTCAGAGTCCACTGAAGGTTGTTCCCTACGAGCAAAGTATAGTGTGCATTGGCTTTCATCAGGAATTGAAAGAGTCTGCTGAAAGGGAATTTCAGGTGGCCAGAGCAGGACTTCTAGGGACTAATCTAAAAGCAGTCATGTTTGAAGCAGTGCAGCCTTCCCCGAAAAGGCCACCTTCAGGAAATTTAAACCTGTTTAGGTTTTTGCCTTGCTTTTATAGGCAGTCTCGGAACTTCTTGGTCACACCTGGTATACAATCTCAATAAATCACTGTGCTGTGATTGTTGAAACTTAAACTTAATGGTATTGTTTTAATCACAAATTGTGAACCATTTTGGTAAGTCACTCCACTTCAGATGCAACAAGAGTGTTTGGGGGGGGCATTTTTCACAGTTGTCTTAACTTATGTCTTTTAGTATTTGGAGTTCTGTGATGATATCTTGGTTCTGGAGGATGGTGAGGTTCAGGAGGCTGGAAACCATCAAGCCCTGATGAATGCAAATGGGCGCTATGCTCAACTCATCAGCAACTACCAGATGGAAGAGTCTAAAGTAAGGATTTCACACAAACTGCAGTACAAATGTTTGTAGCTCTGTTACTCTTACTGTTCACTTAGCTCAAAAGCCTTAGTATCAGTTCTTTGTTGCTTTGAATTCACTGCGTTCTGTAAGCATTATTATGTTAAGTATGCAGACTTAACTGTGAAACTATTGTTGTTCTCTTTTCAGAAGCAGATGGAAGATGAAGTGATGTCCCTGGATCCTGCCAACTTGAATGAATCTGAGCTCAGACCTGGTGAAGATGTTGGAATGATGAACAACGGTATTAAAAACATGAGCATGAAATTATTATTATTATTATTATTATTATTATATGATTTGTAATGCACCATTTAATTCATGGTGAACTATGATAGACTTTTGTACGAAGACACATGTAAGAAATGTTTGCAATAACAGATGTTATGGGACAGGTGCACCATTGTGGCACATTTCTCAAAGTCCATGTGTGACAATTTCTGTGCCTTCAATCTAGCTGTCATGATATGACTCTGTTAGCTACTTTAACTTTTATTGATGTCTTAGAACTTAGAAAATAACTGCATTTTGTGCAGGTTTATGTTCATATTGGAAGAGAGATATCAGGTGAAACTGAAGAGCTTAAAAAGTTGTGCTGTCCGAGTATAGTGTTCATTGATTGTTTTTATAATCTCTAAAATATCTATAATCTGACCATATATATATATCTTTATCAACTCTCTAGAGATACAACTGTATAACCCAAATTATGTCTCATCCTAGTGCTTAGTTACTTCTGAAGTAGTAAATTTGGCAGTCTGTATTTACAATAGTGATTGGCACAGTGGGGTGGGGGGGGTGGGGGGGGGGGGGTGGGGTGGGTGTCTGAGCTTCAATATCCATGATCTTGACCAAACTTTATTAAAATCTTGTGAACATCATAACTTTAGAAACATGTTGCCTATCTTTAATTTGATCCCACAGGTATGTCTACCAGGAGGCTGAAGGGCAGCACTGGCACCCACCAGTATTTTTTGAATACAACATTTCTTAGGTTCTTCTGTGACCGAAATCTAGTCTAATTAGTCAAGATTTAAGCGAACTTACTGATTTGATAACTGTTTTTCTTTAAGCTGTTGTCACACCTGGTGATCAGCTGGTCAGTCAGGAGTCTACCGCTGAAGGCAGAGTCTCTTGGAGAACCTATCAGAAGTACTGCCTGGCAGCTGGAGGTCTGATATACAGACATGCATGTGCAGTGATTAAAAGTTTACTTTTTAAGTTAAATCTACTTAATTTCTATTGCATCAGAGGAAGGGTACTTATGCAGTTTTATTCTGATAAATGTTTTAAATTTGGCAGTGAAGTCTTCTATAAGCTGTAGATGCTGATAATCCCAACATTAAACATGCATTTTTATGACTGTGTGCTGTACGGTTCACACATCCCACCTGCTTTAAAATTCTAACCATGTTCCTCCAGGATATATTGTCTCCTTCTTCACGGTGCTAAACATTTTCACGATGGTTGGTACTACAGTCTTTAGTAACTGGTGGCTCAGTTTCTGGCTAAATCAGGGTGATGGGGTGAGTGTTCTTACTGTTACACACGTTTGATTAGAACATAGTGATATTTTATTTCACTTGTGCATAGTCCTGTCAGAGCTACTTTTTTACATATAAATGTATATCCTTCTGAGAACTGAGGAAAAATGTATCTTTCAGTTCAGCTCATTTTGTGCACTACAGTGGACATAATTAATAAGCTGGGTCTCAGGAGGATATTTTCAGCTGTGTGAATCTTTGCTGTGTATACATGTATTGCTTAACTCACATGGTTAAACTCTGTACATGTGTGTGTGTGTGTGTGTGTGCGTGTGCGGTTTAATTTGGGTAGAAAAAAGAAAACTGTGGATTAGTACGTTTGTTGTCCGTTAATGCTGTGTTTTCTGTTTTGTCCCAGTCACCCAGTAACACAAGCAGCAATGCAACTTTCATGCAGGGTGACATCTCTCAGAATCCACAACTGCGCTTCTTCCAATTAATTTATGGCATGACTGTGATCATCACGGCACTGTTTGCTACCATCAAAGCCTTTGTTTACACTAATGTCACCTTGAATGCTTCCTGCAAACTCCATGACACAATGTATAAGAAGGTACTGTAAAATCTCTGACTCATGGCTGTATACTTTCAAACAAGCATCAATGTTTACTTGTTTAGTATACAAAGAGCACAGCAATTTCAAATGATCATGCTCAGTGGCTAATAGTAAGCGGAGTTTTTGTTTTTGTTTTTCGTTTTTTTAACCTTGCAGATTATTGATAGTCCGATGAGTTTCTTTGACACGACTCCATCGGGCCAAATTCTAAATCGTTTCTCTAAAGATCAAGAGGATGTGGATGCTGAGATTCCCCTCCACGTGGATGTTTTCTTGCAGTATTCTCTACTCATCCTGTACACCATAATGAACATTGTGGCTGTCTTTCCAACCCTGATGGTAGCTGTGGTTATAATGGGAGTCCTGTGTATCCTGCTCCTCTTGTGCGTTTGGTTCTCGTTTAGATTTAACTGGCATATTAGTTTAGTTGGAAATTTGAGCAATTCGCAGGTTGTAGGCTTCCATGGTAATGGTTACATGTTTTAATCAGTAGTTAAATGAATATTTAGCCATGACAAGTCTGTTTGTGATCCATCTGCAGCGTATTGAATAGGAGCACATGTCAGATAAAGAAGATGGAGAACATCAGTCGCTCACCATGGATCTCTCACACCACCTCTTCCCTGCAGGGCCTCAGCATTATCCATGCTTACAAAATAAGAGACAAACACATAGAACAGTAAGATAGCAAGAGCTTTAAAAGGAACATAAATCTCAGCATTGTTAATTTAATGTAACAGCAGTATGTGAGATCTTCATAACAATGTCTTTTGATATTGGTCTTGGCTTTTTTGTGTCATAGGTTCAACTACCTGAATGACGTCAACTCCAATTACTGTTACCTGTTTTCCTCTGGCATATGTCTGCTGACTTTCTGGCTGGATTTCATGGCTACACTGATGTTCACATTGGTGGCTCTATTTGTAGTGTTCAGCAGTAATGAAGTAATCAGTCCAAACAGGAAAGCCCTGGCCTTATCCTACACCATGCTGGTAAATCTTGATAGCAAATGAAACATTTTTTAATGTGACACTGAAAAGTAAATTTGTTGAAATCATGTTTGGATGATACAATTGGTACTTCAGTTGACAGGCGTGCTTCGGCTTGTTGTAAAACGGTCACTGGAAGTGGAGGCAAGATTCAACTCGGTGGAGCGAATCAAGGAATACATCATGGTCAGGCTTTTCTGCCACAATCACATTTTTTTGTTTGTTTGTTTTTCTTTTTAAATCTCAAAGACTTAAATTTCAATATACAGATCATCTCTAACCTCGAACTGTTAATTTTTTGCAGGACTGTAAGTCTGAGGCTCCCAGGCACGTAAAGGAGGCTCAGATCCCACAGAACTGGCCTAGCAGTGGGGGCATCACCTTCAAAGACTATAAGATGAGGTATAGAGAGAATACACCAATCGTCCTGAATGGCCTTGATTTCTTCATTCAACCTGGAGAGAAGCTGGGCATTGTGGGAAGGACCGGCTCTGGTAAGGCCCTGGATTCAGCAGGTGTTGTTCTCTTTGACTTTTGTTCAAATGTTGTGTGTAAAATAACCTAACCTGGATGTCAGTCACTATTTGTGCAGCTCTGGCACACTGTAACAACAGTTTCAGTGTAAATTTTCAGCTATTTCGTGCTTTGCGTCTGTAGGGAAATCGTCTTTAGGAGTAGCTCTATTTAGACTTGTGGAGCCTGCAGCAGGAACTATACTGATAGATGGGGTGGACATCATGTCCATTGGCCTGCAAGACCTGCGTAGCAAATTGTCTGTGATTCCTCAGGACCCTGTGCTATTTGTTGGTACAGGTAACCATGGCCAACCCATACATCACATGTTGGTCTCACCACTGTGGATCAGTAAGTGGTTAATCAGCCATTTTCACAGGTACAACTTGGATCCATTCAATAAGTACACTGATGAGGAGATCTGGACAGCACTGGAGAGGAGCTACATGAAGGATTCGGTATGTAAACAGTGCAATAACTTTCCTTTGCTTAACCTTATTTTTTGTTTTTGCTTTTTGTTTTACAATAGTGAGGTAATTGACTTTTGGAAGCCGTAATGCTTTTTCTTTTATATAATGAAAATGACAGGTGCATAATCCCATCAGTTGTGTTCTTTATTTTCTTAAACATAACTTTTAATATGAGTTTCATTTTTACCCCTTTAGCACAAATCAGTGCGATATTTGTCAATGGGATATAGCTCAGATTTGGACTTGAATGCTACTGACTTGTCCAGGGTCCTTTTTTTTTTGCTTTTACCTCAATTATCCTGGGATTCTGATTGCTGCCACTCTTAACACTCCTAAGAGGAGGCTAATTCAGCAGTAAAATTGTGTTGTGATTCCATCCCCCCCCCCCCTTAGATCTTCAGCCTGGAGGGAAAGCTACAAGCACAGGTGTTGGAGAATGGAGAAAACTTCTCTGTAGGCGAGAGACAGCTGATCTGTATGGCTAGAGCTCTACTCCGTAACTCCAAGGTGCATATGTGTGTGTCTGTGAGAGAAGTTGTTTCTTTCCATGCGCTCCTCCTTAAATCAGTACTTTCCTGCAGTAACAGAGGCTCATATTGTCTGATAGATCATTCTTTTGGATGAAGCCACAGCCTCCACAGATCCAGAAACAGATGCTCTGATCCAAAAGACAGTCAAAGAGGCCTTTCAAGACAGCACTGTGCTCACCATAGCACATCGCATCAACACAGTGATGAATGCAGATCGTATTCTAGTCATGGACAATGGACAGGTAACAAAGACGGTTACACAAAACTAATCCATATGTGATCTTCAGCCTCAACTTACCAAGTGTTCTCTTTGACAGGTGGCAGAATTGGACCACCCAGATGTCCTGAAGCAAAGGCCAGAGTCTCTGTTCTCTTCTCTCCTGGCTGCTTCTAAAACAATGAAGAGATGAACCGGTGTAAAGCTGTGATATCAAACAAGCACAGTAATCCCTGTAATGTAATACATTTACACAACATATTTTAATGTTAATGAAAAGGCAGTGTAACCTTTTTATAATTTTGATCACTCACAAACATATTGGAGTATGTCGACCTGTCCCTCACACTTGGCTGCTATTTAGTTTTCGCTTGTTTAGTTCTCTGTTTTATTAGGTTTAAGCAGCAAAGCTTTTTTTAAGCTTGATCATCAAGCTAACTATTAGGTTCAGGTTTAGGTTAAAATGTACTTTCACAGTATAAAACACATGTTACAAAGGTATATCTGTTAGTGTTTGTGTGCATGTGAATACAATTCCCATTAGTATTCACATGCACTATACACAGTTGTCTGATGTCTCTGAAATAACATTGCTCTGTTTATTATAAATAACTACTGATGATGCTGCCCTATTTGAATGACAAGAAGGCAGAGGAGGGTACACAATGGTGATAAAAGATGATGAGCATTCACTTATCAGTATTGTATTAGTTCTCCTAGATAAGCAGGATGCGTTTTTGTTTTTAAACCTTGAAGTTTTTATAAATAGTGCATTTTACTTTTTTACTTAAATGCATGTTAAATGTTTCATGGCTTTAAACAGAAGTGAACACGAGTTTTTTGATGTAAGTTTTGAATCTATTGTGTAAGTAGGGACGACTCGCTTTAAAAAAAAGAAAGAAAAAAAGAAGCATGGTGAGGGTGAGGGCTAACCTAATACTAAGATAGGTTTTTTGGTTTAATTTAAAAACGTAATTAGTTGATGTAGTAGCAGACACAAGCTCACAAGAACCTTAAAAGAACCTTTTGATAGGCATATAAAAGATTTTTTTTCTTATTTTAAATAAATTTCAGCTGTTGACTGGTTAAAAAGTGCCACAAACTGACCCACATTAAGAGGATGTGTAGCAGGTGAAACTGCTGTAAACTAGGGCAAAATGTTTACTGCCACACATATTAATAGATGCCTTTTCTTAAAATTGAAGAGCTTAAAAATCATTCATTTTAATAGAGGGTTATTTGGAACTTATTGTTGGAAAATGTATCAAAATTGAAATTATAATTAATAAAAAGTCATCAAAACTTGTCTGTCAATTAAGCGGAGGTCAGATGGTTATAAAAGAAGTAAAACTTCAGTGAAAGAAGCTCGAGTCAAGTGCACTTCAGCTGTCATGTGGGGTAAGGACACACGAGGGCACTACAGGCTTCTATACTCATATCCTTGAAGGACTGGGTTTCATTTTTAATATGACCGATCTTCCCTTGGCACAGACACATGTTCTCAAAGAAATCCTCTGTGAGGTTACCTTTTACCCACTGAACTATAAAAATAACTCATCTCTCTGAAGAGAAACTACAAGCCTCTAAATATATAATCATGTATGGTTCAGTTAAAGGGTATGAGTCTTTTTACATCACTTAATTGTAAATATCCACACCTGCTGAACAGATTAGACTGGCCTTAATAATTCATTGCAAGTCGTTGCATTAATGTTGGTTTAAAAAATAATTTGGTTTTCCTAAGCTACATGGGAAAATATGCCATTTTATTGAAACTAGGAGAGGTTTTCTTTTTCTAATCGGTGATTGTATAGAATTCTTCTAAAGTTTTCTACAGTCATTATTTCTAATACTACAGGTGTTTAGATTCATCTGAAGTCAATTATAATTGTTTATAAATAAAATTTATACAGCAAAACTCTTTTTGTTATCATCTTTCGTTTTGTTTGCAGCATCCAGGATCTTGTCTTATCTGATCATATGTAATGCTTGCTTCAGTCTTTTACTATTAATGAATTGTGACTTGCATGAGAGAAACTGAAACATCAGATTAGCAATGAAATAGTACTTGAGGTATACGGACAAGTATTGTACTTCAGACAAGTATTGCACAAATGTTAAGAATTTTTATCTTTACATTTGTGCAGAATAAACTGAAGGTTGAATTGCACAGCAGGCACTGAAGGAAAAAATATACTGGTGGCAGCTCAGTCAGCACAAGGCCTGCTGTGTGTCCTCAGGTGTGACTCAGGTGTGACTTCTGTTTTAATGTAACTAAACTGAACTTGTAACATATAACAATAGAAGAGAGAAGGATGACATGCCCACAGTTTTAAAACACTTAAAAAATTATTTACCCTTATGCAAGTCAGGTCTGTCTTGGAGTTTGAATGATTTGGTTTATGTTTCTTAACAATTAAAAATTTCCATGCAGAGAAATCTCCAGTGGTCTTCAGGCAGCATCTAAAGATTTCAGCTGGGTGCTCAAAGCTTCACCAGCAGTCTTGTTGAAGGAGGAATGTAACACTGAATGTTCTGCTTCGAGCAGATCTTCTCAGCTGCCTTAGAAATTTAAACCAGTGACCTCACAGTCACAAGCTTTCTCACCCCTCCTTGAGGCACAGGCTAAATTAAAATATCAATGGATCAATTATTATACTGGGCCTGTGTTTGGGTGAGTGCCGACTCACATGCTGTGTTTTCCGCCTAAAAAGTCTTATGTCTGCATTTTTTAATATCTTGATCTCCTGTTTTTGAAAGATTGCATCTGTGATTTAAACTAATAAAGTACTAGACTGAATACACCCATGTACAGATGAAATATCGGGGCCTGGGCACCGACATGAAGACCCAGCTCTCCCACAGTAAAGAGTCACTGAAATGAGAACAGATACAAAATTAAAGAAGAAGACAAAAAGTGATGACAGAATGTTTTGCATGTTTTTGCGGATGTTTCATACTTCTTTAGTGTTTGTATGTTTTGCTGTTGGGTTGTATGGTATACTGAGTTGGTCTTTTTGCAGCCATATCTAGTGTAGTTGTGCCTTTATTGTAAGTTTGTGCCATATTTCTGTAGTTTTGCTTCATTTGGAGTCATTTTGCATCTCCTTTGTATCTTTTTTTGCTGTTATTTTTGTCATTTTTAGTGGCCAATTTGTTGCTGCTTTTGGTTGTTTTGCCCTTTAGTGTAATAATGCAGTAGTTTGTCTCTTATTGTTGGCCTTAGCCAGATAGACTACTTGCATCTGTTTGGAATTATTTGTGTTTTTTTTTCACATTACAGTGGCCATTTTGTTTCTGTTTGTGATTGCTTTAGGTGTGTACCAATTTGGTTTTTTTTTGTTGTTGTCATTTTTAAGTAATCGTCTCTTTATTCTTGTCTTTTTTTTATTCATTTGAATGGCTTTTGTGTGTGTGTGTGGGGGGGGGGGTTGTAGTGTGTCTCAGAGTTGAAGGTCAACTAACCCTTTGTGCCCCTTATCCACCAAAGAATATCCAGATTGTTTTCTTGTTTTGATTTGTTTTATTCGTTGGCGAGCTACTTACACTGACATTTTTAAAGTATAAATGTGAACTCATATTTACAGCCCTGTTTCAGACACGTACACACTGCAGTACACAAACAAATCGTGTATGCCTGTCAGTGTGAGTGTGTTGGAAGATCCAAGCACACACGTACAGACGCTGCTATACACACACTCCGGTGGGAGGAGCCAAACCTTTCGCAGCTCTGAGTTTGTCAGTTTCCTAAATATAGCGGACAGGATCTGTCCGTGTCTTTCAGCCGGAGACACTTTGATAAAAAGCCCGTATTTACAGAAGCACCGGGAGGCCAGTGGGGGTAAGTGGAGCAAACACGACTGTCTTTATATGTGAAAGTGTGCTGACTGTGTTCTGTGCTTTGGAGACTGAAAGGGAGGGGAACCACGACCCTTCTTGAAGTGCTGCGATCTTCTTTCAGTGTTTGAATTTCTTCCAAAACTGCCTTAAATGTTGCTTCTGCACTGCTTCATCTCTGTCTAGGCTATATTTGGTAGCGGTTCGTGTTTGTTGTGATCTCATGTCTGAGTGTCGTTTACTGTGAATACTGTACGCGGAGGCTACTGTACATGTTGTGATAAGTGGTCTGAGTGAGAGCTGCATAAAACTTTGATTGGATTGGACTGTCTTTGACAAAGCGTTGCCTTTTCTGCGTATCTCGCTCCGAATATCGCAAAACCCGAGGTGTCCTGAACAACGTGTGTTATTTCCTACAGGTACACAACACCCAAAACTAAAACCATAAATTAGCCTTTACAATAGGGTTCAGCAAAGCAGTCATGTTGGAAGTCCCCATCTGTGTACATGATCACTGATCGAATAGGAGTGAATTATACAAGTTTAAATAGTTTTAAGCCAAACTATCCAGTAGTCTAAAGCAAAAATTAAAAAAAAAAGTCCAAACCATAATTTGTTTAAAAACTAGTTGAAGCAGTGGGATGATTGAAGAGTTTTTACAACTCATCACAAAATATCTGCTGGAAGATTTCAAAGTACACGGTGCTGGAGATCCTGTGATGACCAGTACACATAGCTGCGGAACAAAAAACGCCCCTTCAAAAAAACAATAGATGTACGTCAATAAAAAAGAAAATTTAACAGTAAGTTTTTCAAAAAGGTTTTCGGCTCTCTAAAGCTGACACATTACGCTTAAGTATTTTACCTAAATGGGAAGTGCTGCTTTAACCCTTATTTTACTGCACATGCTCATGTTGACCCTTCTCATATTGCCAGATTTGAGAAGTTGTCGCTTTCAGTCAAAACCGAAAAATTACGTTGCTTAGTAGGTTTATGATTTACTTTCAGAACCACCACACATCAAGAGGGTGAGGTGCTGCTCACAAGAACTGGGTGCTGCCCCCAGGCTGGCTTCCCAATTATGACGAATCAGGAGAATATAGGGCTTTTAGGAGGCTTAAAATCTGGGCTAATATTGCCCTTTTCAAGCAGAGGCTCAACTAAAGGGCAACAGAACAAGTAATGTGAATTAAATAAGAATCTTTAAAGCTTTCAATCATGCAAATCTACACATATAGCACCCTAATAAAAATGTATAGCTTTACATGATATGTCTATTAAAATAGAGTAAACTTCAAATCAGGCTTGAAACTCTCTTAATAATATATCTGTTATTATAACCCTAGTGCTAGAACACCTCGGTCTTACTTCATTCATTCCAAGAGTAACTCATCAGAGCTGAAAAAAAAAGAAGAAGTGTGGCAATCATTTCAACTAGAGATATGTCATGTAGGAAATAAAGCAACAATGTGGAATAATGGCTAAGAAAATCAAATGAATTCAGTGAAACTGATCATAATTTTGAAAAATAAAAGAAACTATTGCATTTGTGTTGTCATGTGAGACTGTAGCCTGTCAGATTTTAGATGTTTTAGTCTGATCTTAGGGGGGTTAAAAATATTTAAAAAGTTAAAAAGTTCTCTCTCTCTCTCTTAACATACAATTGAATATAATGAAACCAGTAAAACTGAGTTCTGAAAAAGTCTTTTAAATATGAAACGTCATGAAATAAATAGTTATGACTAGGGCTGGGCCATATCATACCGTTCACGGTAATACCGGTATAATGTTAAGCAACGATAAGAAAATGAAATATCGCGATAGAATATGGGTAAAACGCGCATGTGCAGTGCCTTTGTTTTCATACGCACATGGTGGCGACGGAGAATGAGAAGGGCGAAAGTGGATCGTTGAATGAAACGGATGAACCAGAATTGGTTTGTAAAAATGGTGCAACTTCAGTGGTGTGGCACTGGTTTAGCTTTCATCCGTCAGATACACAACAAAGCACTATTTTTGTAGAGCATGCTAGCGGGCCGTCGTTATTACCGTGTTTTCTGGAAAAGACGGCACACTTAAAATTAATCCTTTGATTTTTCTGAAAATCGACAGTGCCCCTTATAATCCTGTGTGCCTTATGTATGAATTCTGGTTGTGTTTACTGACCTCGAAACGATTTTATGTGGTACACGGCACTCGAAAATCTGTCAAATGTTTTAGTACGCCTTTGCTAAGCTACGAAGCCGCACCGCTGGATGGATTGTCGGAGCATTACGGCTATCGTAGGCAGGAGCCTCGCGGAGTGATACGTACTGTGCTTCAACATAATATTACCGTATTGTGTGTGTATAACCTCTTTTTAAGTTTTGTGGATATTATACATGGTTATGCTGAGGATATGTCGTCCAATTTTCACTGGAAATGCCTTTTGGTTAAACTGTCAGCAAGGAATTTGCATTTGCACTGTTACATTTTTATATAACTTTAATGCACATAAAAAAACAGCTGCTTGTTTAAGTGAAAATACATTGATGGTTTTTTTTTTTTGCACTAATACAGTTGTGGAGTTGTAAAGTATTTTATCTAGTGTCAATTATATCGTCAGTTATATCGTTATCGCAAATTTTCAAATGTATATCGTCAAAGGGGGTCATATGATTGTTGGTGTTTTCTCTGTTTTCTTTGTATTATTGTAGAGTCTTTCTCTTACAATATAAAGTGCCTTGGAACAACTGTTGTTGTGATTTGGCACTATATAAATGAATTGAATTGAATTAATGGATACTTTACCTAGCAACAGTTATAGATGGCAATTTGTATTTTTATATGTATTTTCATATATTTTATTGAATCCACACAAAATAAACCTCTTTTTTTAAAAAATATTTTTACTGTAGGCATCACACATTTGCACAAAGGCAAAGTTGATCTTTTTGGTTTTTAGAAAACAGTCTGCTATTTAGAAAGCAGCATGTCACTTAAATCAGTCTCTCCAACAAGACAGAGAATGACAGAGTTCAGTGTCCAATTGTATGATTTCTATTAAACAGGCTGTGGTTACTTTATTGGTGTCTGGTAATTAATAAAACAGCTAGCTCATCAAATCACTGCTTATCACTGAGATAAGGGATAAGTATTGACTAACTCATGAAGTTTAAAAACATGGTTTCCCTCATTTTGTCGTAACGTTATATTTAAAGGATATATGAAGATTATTTAATTTGCTAACCTAAACTTGAAGTGTGGTGTGTTTTTAGTTCAATTCTACTTGGTAAAAGAATGGTTTTGTTAAGGGTGGTGTCACTGATGCTGGGTTAATCATTTCTTTGATAGTCTAACTTTGGCACTATAAGGAGCACTGTGGAGTGTGTCAGCATTTAATTGCTAAACTCGTAATACAGCACTTTTCCTTTGATAAACATGAGATGGGAAAAACAGAGACATAATATAATGTCTGTGGGAAACACCTAAAAACTTTTCAAATGTGTTGGCTTATAAGAAAGACCAATCCACTGATCAGAGGTTGACATTTCTTACACATCTTATTGAAAGGCAGATTGTTAATAGACAGAAGTTATTGGCTCTGTAGTTCAGGCATTCATCCTTGTCCCTGCTGCCTCATTCCTGCTCTTTGTTTTCATATTTCATTAGCAGGGCGAGCAGCATGTACCATCAGCTTCAATTATCCTCCCTGTCAGCGGACCGGCAGGGCCTGTCTGCTGGCTTTAGTGATTACAGGCTTCAGGGGACAGGTAATCAGGTCATGGTTACACTGTCACCCTGTCAGACTGCTGAGACCACGGGGAGCAAATGGGATGAAAGAACTCTACCATCTTTAGTCAGTTAAGGCTAGATATTGATAGTGTATATAACCTGAATACTGTCTGGCATCATTTTGGTGCAGTATCACATAGTGTATTTATATTTTCTTTCCATTAAACATGGTTGAAACTCTGATGGCATCTCACTGGTCAAAACTAGTCATGGTAGAATGCCAAAAAAGACCATAAGCGAACAAATGTCAGTGTTGTATCCATGTAGCATAGACGTTGAGTCAGACCATTTCTTTAAAAAGTGAGAAATATAGATTAGATGACTGCAAAGAAGGAACCAAAATCCTTTTTCCATGATGGCTAGAGGACGAGAAAAGATCACTACCTGATGGTTCTTCAGCGTTGAAATGTTTTTTGGGTTCTTCTAAGAGTTTAGTTCAGTTTTCCGCAAAGAGCTTTCAAGGCATACTGTACAGGACTTGCTAAACACCAGATGGAAGCTGGTGATCATAGCTGAGTATAGCTGAAAAAATTCTTAGAGACCAAAAAATGTGGTGTTCCTCAGTTTCTTGACTCCAAGTTAACCTTAATGTTTAACATCAGCCACATGAGTTTAAAGTTGCTCCCTGTTTTTTTGCACAGGTTCAAGTTATCTGAATTTCTTAATAGCTGTTATCCAGGGTTTAAAGTAAAGCAGTGTTTTGGGACTTGATGGGAAGTAGTGCATTCTTAAAAACACATCATATGTTATGATGGGTTTCACTCGGGACTGTTCTCATCGCCCAGTTGCATTGCATAGTGTTTTCATGCACATCATGATCTGATTATTTTAAATCTGATTAAAATACATGTTTCTATTGCTTATGTTTAAAAGAATATAATATCTCTTGATACTTATGTCAGCCCATTTGGAGAACATGGACCCTGCCTTTCATCATTGTTTAACTTAAAATTTGCTTTAATGCAGCCCACGGTGCTGCTTCTAAAAGCCATTAAACAGACTATGAACATGTGGATATCCAAGCAGAAATGATAGACATTATTACTGTGTCTGCCAAAATAAAATGGGAACCCACCCCCCAAAAATATCTAAGTGTTTTATAAAGAATGATGCAAGGGTTGGTGCTGAAGATGCTACTAGGGTGTGTCCAGTACATGCAGAAGAAATTCAGCACCATCATATTTTCTTGATTTATACCAATGCTTCTATAAATTTACACCTAATACAAAAGACTGTTCAAGCCTAACAGTCATTTATTTACTTATATATTATTCAATATGCGCATACAGCCTGTGTGACACTTGCAAGGCACGGTCCCAGATTTTACTGATTTTACATTCATCATTGAGCTACCCAGGGTAAGTATGTAACCAATGATAAAAATATAAAACATAATTTCCCAGAAAAGAAATTAATTTATCTGACAATGTGTGTTTTCAAATATTTGGAGGGGAGAGCTTTTAAATACAGTTATATGTAAGCTACATCTAAAGGCATGCAGCTGTCATCACTGGTACTCCAGCTTCAAGTACTTTTTAGCTACAGTACCACGAATCTGCTTGACTCAGTCATGATGGTATTTGCTAGCCTTGCATTGCTATACAAATGTAATTAGTTTATAACATGTCAGTTCAGTTGTGATTTCTAAGACACATTATCACTGGGCACAGACCAAAGCACCTCTGGAAACAATTGGACGATTACAACCAATCAGTGCAAAAAAAATGTGATGTATTGCTAATGGATGGAAAAATGTCATTTTATCAAACCCGCCCCTTGTTGGATTAACAGTTGTCTCAATGCCAACCAGGCTTGGAACAGTGACTTTCCACATTCATATTATTCCCAGGCTAGGTCTTGGCCATTCATGCACATTGTCTAGTATTCAGTGTGACTCACCACAGACCAGGGGTGGGGAACTCTGGTGTCCTGCAGATTTGCAGGTTTTAGTTGTGTCCTTGATCCAACACAGCTGATTTAAATGGTTAAATTACCTCCTTGACATGTCTTGAAGTTCTCCAGAGGCCTGGTAATGAACTAATCATTTGATTCAGGTGTGTTGACCCAGGGTGATATCTAAAACCTGCAGGACACCGGCCCTTGAGGCCTGGAGTTCCCCACCCCTGCCATAGACCATGCTGTGTTTATTTTATTTATTTTTTTTCGGTGTAAGTCTTTCTCAGTTGAAGGTAAACTTTAAATTTCATTTTAAAACTATTGACCTTTACTATTCTATCAGATTAAAACAACAAAGAATTGAAGAATTATACATCAGTTTTGCAACAGGAAGCATACAAAACCAATATTGGTTGTATAATACGTTGGGTAAATCATTTAATAGTATAATGTTAAAAAAACTGTGATTTCTTATGAGAAGTGAGGAAATATCCTTTTTTGACATTTTGATGTAAATGAAGATGTGAATATAAAACCTGTTAGCAATAACATGACAATCTTTAATCTTGTATCCACTCTGTCAGTTAGGTTTCTTTGTGTGGCTGCACCGAGTCCATGTGTTCCCAAGTGGTATTTCCTTCCCCTCCTAGTTTCTCTAATGATAGAATATTTGGGGCCTTGTGGTAAACAGAAATAGCAACACTTCTAAGGGACAGGCTTCTCGTTTTTGCACCACATGCTGAAGAAATAGAGGCTGCACTGTATGCATTTGTATGTGTGTGTGTGTGTGTGTTTTTTTTTTTGTTTTTTTTTTTATTGAAAAGCTATTTTAAGTTATCCGTGACTGACTGATTTGAGTTTTTCTTTCCTAGTCAATTAGATGACTTGCTTTAGTGAATCCAAGCTAAATTACGTAGGTTTAATGTGGATAAATGCATTGAACCTGATGAGCTTGATGACGACTGCCTAAACGTTATGCATTTTGTATCACACAAAGAAGAAAAGATGAAAGCTCTAGCTGATAATTCTTGCCATAGAAGCTTGTTGTATTTTGCTAACTGTCTGTGTTGATGTTGGTGATCTGAGTGTGGAACAGCCTTCTTGTTCTAGGTGTGAAAACGTTTGCAATCTGTAATGTGATTCCTACAAATCATATCTGTTAAAAAATAGATTCTAATTGCTGGTTTCATTGCATTCAGCAGATTTGCTTCATAACTCTCATAGAGTTATGACCCGTTTCAGCAAAAAAAACAAAAAACAAAACAAACAGTCTAAATGAGAGAAGTGCTCTCAAGATTTCCTCTCCAGAACAAATTGACTGGACTGCATTTACAAAGCACTCGTCTAGCTTTAATAAGCACTTTACACTACAAACCATGCTCGCCCATTTGCACAATGCTTTCTATACTATTCATTTAGCACTTTTTCTATTATATTTACACACTGTCACATTGGGGTTAGTTTTAAGGTTCAGTATCTTGCAAAAAGACACTTGAGCATGCAGACTGGATGAACTAAGGAACTATTGACTCACTGAGCCGCATTCATTCAGAAAAAAACTGTAAATAATGGTTTCATCAATTAATTGATATGTGTAGTTATTTAGATTTGTATTAGTAGCACACCAGTAATAGCCAGTAACTCAACAGTCACCATCAGCAGTTTTACCAAGAGGTGCGTCACTATTATTGGAGGCACCATACACAAAATAAAGGCACTGCCAAATTGCAGCGCTTCAGCTCCTGTCATTCAATCAATATACTTTGAGCTTCAAAGCACCATCTATTGACCTCTGCACATCTTCGTTTACTAGTCTGCTAGCATCTTATTTCATTGTAGAGCTCTAAAGTTCATGAATTTAATACTTATTGTAACAAAAAAGTGACACAAACCTAACCTTTCTAAATCTTATGACTGTGCCACCTTCTCTGTATCCATTCCTTCTCCTTTCACTTGCCATACCAAACACTTCTAGTTTCTATCTGACACTTTAGACTTAAATCAAAGAATTCGCTCTGGCCACTCTTGTAGTGTCGTATAAGGATGATGACAAAAAAACTTTAAAAAATTCTTTGTCTTTGACTGTTTGAAACACCAATTGAGAAACATTTTGTTGATCCACCCATCCACCCTCCACACTGCCGTATGACCTGGCTTCCTAAGTTTGCTCCTGTCATAATTACTTTGGCCATCAGAGGGCTGTGTCACATGTTTTGAGGTTAGTGATGCTGTTGTTCATTTGAGCAACTGAAAGGTTCTGTCAGCTCATTTGCTTGTAATGCAGTGACTGATGATTATGAAGATGTATTTGGGCGTTGAGGGTTTGAAATGGTGATATTAGTTAATTAAAATGAACTACAGTGAGCCTGGCTTGTGACAGGTGAGCACATTAAAATACTTATTTGATTATGTATCTCTGCTTGTCCTGATTCAAATTACTTTCTGGCAGCACTGAAGGGTCAAGGGAAATATAAAATGTGTTTTATGCGTATTTATATATGGAGGTAATATTGAAATCATGTTTATTGTGTTGAGCAATACTTTCTAGCAGTGAAGGCTTTGAGTGATCTCGTCTCTCTTCAACTCTACCCTACTCCACTCTTCTCTGCTTTCCTCTTGCTGTGGCTTTTGGAAAAGCTCCTAATCTGTTGGACTTGAGAACTCTTCCTGCGGGGTCACCCCAGTAATCGGGTTTGAGCCAACTCTTCCTAGCCAGCCAAACCTCTGGCTGCCTGCCGTCTGACCACAGGGCCACACACCCGCACGTTTGATGCTAAATATGCTGCAGAGGAGCTAAGAAATTACGCTCAATAAATATAGAAATCAAATAAAACAATTTCCAAATATTAGCCTTGCAATTTACTTTCCTGCAATCATATAAGTCTGCCTTTGTCGCTCACAGTAAATAGATTTCCCGCAGAGCTGCCAGGTTAAACAGTAATGTTGAATCAATAGCAGCATGGCTTGGCTTAATTAAACTCACTGTTGATTTGCAGGGATGAGAGCCAGACCAGAGAGTGGTTTGGGTCTGCTCAGTGTCCTGACACTGTTCTTAATGGTGCCAGCACTTGATTAATACTGGCTGTACATGAAGACACTGTCACTCCATGCTGAGTTGAAGACTAGGTTACACCAGCAGCTTCCACACTATTCAAGTGTATTCTTTATTGCGAGTGTCTGGCTTTTAGAGTTTTCTGCTGATATGTGTAGGATTGCATTTTCCATACTGTGCTATGGCATGTCAAGCAGTCGTGCTGTGCATTTGTACTGTGGCCTCAAAACAGGGGATAGGTGACTGAAGCTTCTCTTGTGTTGCTCTTTTTACATTTAGATATCAAACTAACTTTACATTAGTATCATCCACGCCAGTGTTTTGCAAAGTAACTGTTGATATAGTAGTGGACTGAACCATTACTGCTGTTGCTGCTTTGCACTAAAAGTTTTCCACTGGTGAACTTGCATGAGTTTTTTGTGAAGTAATAAAGAAGCCATGGTGTGTTTGTTATGCAGTTAGCAAATCTGTTCAGATAAACTGCTTTACCACCTTTCTTGGGGTGCTAGCAAGGACAGCTTCATCTCACAGCTGTTCTTAGCATGGCTTGGTCTGACTAACAGGGAGTTTATGTTTTTTGTTTTCATTGCATGGCTGTGCAAAAAGACAGTGAGCTCTCAACTGCTTGTATGGCATGCTTTGGTGTCATTTTTGCTTGTTGTGCACCTCCCAGTATTTCTAACCTAGTGCGTGCAGTGTAGCCAGAGTGTTCAGGCATGAGGTACAAGTGACAAGTCACTGGTAGTTTTATTTGCCTGACTTACTATCTTTTTTTTTAAGGAAATAAATGTTTTGTATTATATGTGATATCATTTGGCGGGTTAGCCAGTTAGCTGTGATTGGTTGTTGTGGTTCTTTTCATTACTTGGCTTGGGTCATGCACTTCACTTATACTGGGTTCAGTTATTTATTTATTTTTTAGTAGGTTTAGGCAAGTAGCTATTCAAAATGTAGGAAACAAAAAGAAGAAACTAGTTTGTTGATAACATTGTTTGAAGCACTGAAGTTGGTATTAAGAGAAGCCAGGATCATGGATTTGAGCAATTATTTCTCATAATCACAGTAAACCCAGAGGCTGATTATAAGTAATGTTAGCATAGGCACCCATATGGTCTGAGGGTGAATCAGCTGCTTAAAAATTCTAAAACACACAAAGACGTCATGAAGAAAAAGTGGTGTACTATTGTTTTATCATTCAGAATATTGAGTTGACACCTAATTAGATGTCTATAATTAGAAAGACTAAGGCTTCAATCTGATTAAAATAGGCAAAGTGCCTTCATTCAAACACTGCAAAACTGTAGGTTTGGAAATCAGGCCAGTTACAACATGTGTTGAAATACTAGCCAGTTTTCAGCATCTGCATAAACTTATAAACTCATCCTGCAGCTCTACACCGTCCATCTGTTTGCACAGCGTATTCTGAGCACTTATTTTCTTGCACAGCCTAACGTGAGTGTGTTCAAAGCACCCACGTCTTATCTTTCTATTCAACAGGAGACAGTTTTTAGTGTACAGCTTTTTTTAGTCTGACTTTGTTTTATTATTTACACTCACTAATCTAATGATCTGAAAAGCTTTAGAGACTCACCTTTTTATAGAGTTTTCTATTACCTCTATGTGGCACTTTTGCGAGATCGATACAAATTCAGTTTGTGTGGAGGCATTCTACTCGTCCAGTACATATGCTAACTTAAAAAAAGAGCTCACTGTTTAACCAGTATTTTCAAAGAGCCAGAAATGCTAATGGTGAAATATATGTGTGTATATGTAAGCAGGGGTTTTGGGTAGGGGATAGGAGATTGCCTAAAGGAACCTCAAGATGGAGGCCTCAGATCTTCTTACCGTTACTTCACAAGATAAAAAGGAAGTTATTACTTTGCTGAAAGCGCAGAATTTCAATGAGAGCAGGAACAAACAAAATGTTAAAGAATTCATTATAATATCATTTAATAGATCAAAAGATTGGGCTGAGGCTACAGATATTTCTCATTTTTGGAGCTATGTGGCTCGGCAAACTCATTTGCTTTTAAGGACTGCAAACCTCATAAATACATGCACTAATTGATGGTGTGATGTTCGCAAACTTTCCAAATGCGTCCCTTTCGGGAACTTTAGACTCATGTTCACTTCCCACATCTGACGCCAGAGCCCAAAAGTGACTAGTCGATAAGTGCATGAACAAGACACTCGGATAGGCTACCTCTCAGTCATGACTGAGTGAGAAACTCATGCAGTCACATAACTTGTTAGTGATGACTTTTTAGAGTGGAAACTGATCAGTCAAACTACAATCCATGCAACTTCTATGTTGGTTGCCTGACTACTAATAGTTGCGTGTCAGTTTAGCCTTAGAAATCGTGAAATTCTGATCACTTATTTGGCATACTTTAAGGCATGATCCCATCACTCCTCTCTCCAGCTGTACTGTACTGTACAAAATCAGCAGCTATTGCTTTTCAAAAAGTGATAATCAAAAAGTTGCCTTTCTCAGATCAACTCATAAATAAAGCTGTAACAGCTAACTTTGGTGGTCTTCTTGTTTACTTCTACTCAAAAGTGTGCTGAATGTAATGACTGTTGCTGTTTTGTATTGGCCTGAAAAAAAGGGACCAATAAATCCACATTAAACACTAAGCACTTATATGGTTGTAAGGCTTGCAAAACTCTCTCATAAAGTCAGTTGCATCACCTCAGTTTATACATCAGTAACTGAATGAGAGTCTGTTCTTTTGGCCAAATGGTTAGTACTGATTGAGCAAAGACTAGAGTTTCTGGTCTTTCTTTTTCTGTATTTATTTCTGCAGAGAAATGTAATTTTTATTTTCGTCAGCTCTCCATAACCCACAAGCATTTGTAGATAATGTGTGTCTCTGTGAGAAGTTTTTGAAAGGCAAATACTAAATGAGCTTCAAAGTTGTAGCAGTAGTGTTTCCATATAGAAAATATGATTGGGGATTCTTGACACTGAACTGTGTGGGAGCAGCTCAGATTGTAATTTGTAAATGTTATTGGCTCAGCAAACCTTCAGCCTGTTTTTCTTGTTAGAAATTTTACACTGTACGATTACAATTTGGAAACACAAGCAGACACATAACCAACATAATGACCCTTAAACACAGCCCAGGCTCATCTCACCTCGCAACCTCAGCTGACAGCCTTTTAAGAAAACATGAAAATGGCAGACAGAAAAAAAAACACATATTTTGTCAGGATTCAAACTTAATTTGGAGTGCAATTAACATTTTTTTGTTTTCTTTTTAATGAAAGGAACAGAGGGTATGGAAGTGTGGCCGTATTTTACAAGGCAGCTTGTGTTTCAATCTTTGTTGCAGGCATGACATCAGTGTCTCTGTGTTGAGACAGGAAAATCTTAGCCCACTGCCACTGCCATAAAAGCAACACAATAATGAAATGACATCACAGTGTGCCAGTAATTAAATGAGCAGACTGCTGTCTTGGAGTTTTTACAAGGCTGGGAGATTGAGAGTAACATTGTGGCGCGCAGGAGAATGGGGTGTCAGTAAATGAAGCCTTCAAGCTACGGGCTTTTTTAATGTATAATTCACAAATGTATTATTACATTTTTATTGCATTATTCTTATGGTTTGATGCACACACTGACATGGCCTTTTATGTATTCTTGCCTCCTTAAAGAGAATCATACTTAACAGAATAACACAGCTTCTTCACGTGCTAACTGGGGAGTCTGGTGGTACGGCGGATGACAGTTTAAGCCAACTAATCTGCCTGGCCTTCAGCCTAGCTTTAAATGGCCATGCTGCTGGTGCATGGAGTTCAGTTTAATTATTACATTTCAAGCAAAAACCCATTAGCTTCATGACCTGCAAAACAGCATAGGCCAATGTCGATACTCTGGCTGCTTGATACCAGAGGCTAGCTTGTCTGACTGTGGGTGATGAATTAATCACAGTGCATGTTCCTGTCATGCCTGGCAACAGACAACAGCATCATTTGGTTTCCTTTCTCCTGACTCACTATAAAAGACGTGTTCCTGTCTCACTAAGCCACAGGAGAGTAGCTAAAGTGGAACATTCAGAAGACTTTGACTCTACTGAATGTCAGGTTTTGTCATTGGCCACGTTTACAAGGAATCTCATTTGCAGCTGTTGTTGCTGGTAGTAATATGCAAATTATCATTCTTATTCAAAAAACTGTGCATTGTGCCAGAGCATGATTTGCATAACAAAATGTTAATTCAGTCTCTGCTTCTTGCCATGATATTTTAACATAAATTCTCATTCACTTTCTTTACATCAAAGAAGGTATGTGCACATCTGGGCTTGTGTGGAGAGTGGTAATATAAATAGGGAACTGTTAAACACTTCAGCCAGTAAATAAGCCCGATCTAAGTCCTGCTCCCTCAGGGACCAGGTCCAACATATAGAATGTTTAAGATGCATACGTTCCCCTAGAACCTTTATGAAAACTTCATTTATTAGAACTTCAAAGAATGTCCAGGCTTGCTGGGGAGAGAGAATCTTCTGCCTTATTTTGCCTTGAGCAAAAGATCCTCTCTTCTCTTGCTGGTGGATACCATGCAAATAAGCTGCTAGAAGGAAGAAGGACGACGCTGAGCAAAATGCGAAGTAGGAGACAAGCAAAGCTGCAGGGAAGGTAAAGATATGAATAAAGCAATCTCTGTCATCAGTTCTTAACACTTTAGCAAACAGTAATGAAAGAGCAACTCTTTCATCTTCTAGCAAATCACCACAGATCTCACCATGGTTGTTTCTGCACTGACTGCTAGGATCAGCTCCATAATCTACTGGAACAAAATGATATTCAGAGACAGTGATTTCTTTATTCGGCTGGTAGCAGAAGATTGGGGGGCTATCAAGTGGTGCCTGCTGCGTAGCAACAGCTTGAAGCCTTATTGATTTAATGCTGGAGTGACTGGAGCAGAGGTCACAGTGGGGTCAACACAATTAGAGTTGGACCCATGCTCTTTAATGAGGAGAAGTGATGAAAGGGTTGCCAATTACTCTGCCAGTTTGTACTGAAAACAACCTGTTAAGAAAGAGCATGATTAACCTTCCACAGCTCTAACGTCTGCTTATTCTTTACATGAGGAGATGGTGAAGGGGGGCATTAATTAGTGCTCATAATGTTAGAACTACTGTGTAGAACTTTCTATTTTTACAAAGCCCCTTTACTAAGACATATTGAGGTCAACAGTCCAGTGTTAGATGGGGCCCATCATATTTATGTCAAAGGTAAATACTGAGGGAGGAAATGCATGGTACTATGTGCACTCTATTACAATTTTTAAATATGCACAATTGCATACACTTTAGCAACATTTATTTGACACATAGTTGCGGTATGAACTATATTGTGCAAAAAAATCTTGTGTAGCAAAGGTTGCTATAGATTGAAGAAAAAGGCGTCATCTTTTTTTTTTTTTTTTTGCCTTCCGCTCAAAAACAGTCTTGCTGACCAGCTACACAAAAGTTCAACTTTGTCAGCTCCTTTATTCTGAGAGAGAGAGAGTCAGTCTTTCAGGAAAAAAAGTTGCACATCTGTTGTGGATTTTAATCTTTTTCTTTTTGCAGTGCAGTAAACGCAGAAGTGCATTCCATCATGGATACAGTGGTTTTTTCACTGCATGAAAACTAGACTTTATGATCTTCCTGAAGGCTGACATCGATCACCTCTACTGGTGTCTAAGAACACTAGGCGATTTTGTTCCTCAGAGACTCTTATTGGCATTGAATGGACCAGGTGTTACTATTGACAAAGATCCATTATATTATATTATATTATATATTACATCTATGAAGCAATAGGCAGTATATTAACTTATAGCCTATACATTAGCTGTGCCTATAGAACATTTGGAAACAGAGGGAACGGCTATCATGTCTCTTCCCAAAAAATCAGCTTACCAGCAGCTAAGTAACTAATTTGATCTTGTTTGGCTAATCTGTACAACACCCCCACCACCCCTGCAAAAATGCCACGTAGTTCCATGTGGGTGTAGCTGTGTTGAAAGTCCTTGAAAACAAATTCTTACCAAAAATTGTTGTCAATTTTATATTTTATGTTGACCAAAGGCTTGCTTTTTGTCTTATTGGTTCATAGACATCACAATAATTGTTTTAATGTGATTATATGATATGTGATAGTGTGATGTGTATTTTTCAGTTTTCACACATGAATTGCAACCGTGAACTTCTTGAGACATTATCTAACAAAGGTGCGTGTGAGAACACAAGTTGGACATTGAATGCCCTTTAAAATGCCATCTCTCTCCATGTGGTGTTGACTGATGTGAGAACATGGCAAGTAAATTCAAATGGAATAAGTGGAATGTTTCCTTTTTCCACTATCTAGACAGCGCTTTCTTCTAAACTACAATGAGTAATTTAAATACAAAAACCAGGGGAGTGAAGTTTTTACCCTTGTGTAACAGATATGGAAGAAGGAAAATCTGGACAATTATAGGGTTTAATTTTCTAGACACTGGCCCTTTGGAACAGTGGAAACCAGCTCCAACCACTAGTATGGATCACGCGCTTTGCCCTTAAAAATTTGTTTGGTGTTTTTTTGTGTGTATATATTTTTTAAATTCAGAGACAGACTGCTAAATAACTTTATTGTTGATAAATAACTTATAATAAAGTTTACCATAAAATAATTTGATCTATTTGACCTTTTGGCCTGACTTCTGGCTTCGGATGTAGCAATAAATTTATGTTCAATGGAATAAGAAAATGTTAATGGTGGTTTGTGTGGGTTGTAGTGTTTTGAAGGGTGATTTACTCAAAGCTCCTTCCTTGCCAGACAGACTGATCATGAAACAGGAAGTACTGTAGTTGACAGAGCTAACAGGAAGCTGGCAGCTTGCAGGGGTTTTACTTCACTCTAGTTTAGTTATGTCCAGCCTTCTTGTCATCAGTGTGGTAATAAATAATTTTTTCATACTTTTAAATATAGACTTAGTTGAAGTTTTGAGACGCGCACAAATAAATGCTAGTAATAGTTCCAAATCATTTTTAAATGACTGATGAATATTAGATGGCTTAACCTGCATTTAATCTTGGAACATTTCAGTGGCCATGAGTTTGAAACACTGTTGCTGATGAACTACGTGGGTGACACAATGTTTCAAACTCCCACACTACACTTCACTATTCATAAGAATTGCTCAGTAGAGTCATGGGTCATGATGTTTCACTGTCAGAAAATGTAGATTTAAGTGAGCTTAAATTTAAGTGAGCTCTTCATAGTGGATATAGGTTATTGCTTAGTATATTTATAAATTATATACAACCGGGAAGTATTTTAAAGGAACAGTTTAACATTTTGGGGTATATACTTTACTTTCTTACTAAGATTAATGATATCATTGTCATGTTTATGCAGCAGCTAAACAGCCAGCTGTAGGGTGGCCGCAGTCTGCCTAAAAATCTACGAGTACCGATATATTTTCAGAGCCAAACCCGTACCCCTTCACCCCCTATATACCGTTAAGTGATCCTGGTGGCGTGCGCAACTTTTGACATGTAGAAAAACTTGCAAGACAAGTGTCATATACCCATCATGGGCTCTGATGATTTGCCACATCATGTTCATGGATAGAACTTGGCCAGTGCTCTGCATATGACTTATTTAGCCATTTGCAAATATAAAGCAGTGGTAGTAGTGATTGCAAGCTTTACAGTTTAACTGATGTTTATGTGCTCTGCCACAAGTTAACTGCATTGCCGTCAACTCAGTAATTTGTCAGACACAGAGAGAGGGACTAGTGCATTGTTCCAAAGATCTTAACAACAACACTACAATGCCAGGTGTCCACAGCACTACATTTGCTTACAATACATGATAAGAATCTCTGTCACAGCAGTTTCAGTGTTTGTGCAAAACTCTTCATCCTAGCTTAGTGCCTCAAAAAGGATGGCACTACTCAGCAATTCCGCTTTAAAGACTTCTTGAAACATCTAAACAAAATCAGCCATAAATAAATAAAAAACAGTCAGCGATGTGCTCTGCTGCTGGGCTCTGCCAAACCTAAGCAGCCCATATATTCATGCACCATAGTGTTCAGTCACCCAGCACTAGCTTGGTGCTGGGTATTAACAACTCCAAAAATAAGTACTGCTACAGCTACATTCGCCTACACTAACATTCACTAAGCAACATCATTTGTTTGAATCATAAAAATAACAACTTGCATTTTTTTTAAAACTTGATTCAAATTTAAACTGACAAACAAAAGCACAGAGAATAATTATTAAAGGTAAAACCTACTTTGGCATTTCCTTTTTTATTTTACAGACCACAGTTTTGTCTTTGGCTGAGCTCAATATTCTTTACTTCTGCCTTACGTCCATGTGATTATTCAAAGATTTTCTCACTTTGTCTAACAACTTAGAACTATGTGAAGTTTTAGCAAATGTATTTGGCTGTCAGCTATTTTTTTTTGCAAAGAGGTTCCAATGTGTGTACTCCCCATTCATATGTACTCTTGTGTGGCACTCATCATACTTTATCTGTAAAACAATATAGGTGGAAGCTCTTTGACTCTTATTAACCAAATCAACAAGAAGTGAGATTCTGCTATTGAAGAGACATACGAGATAAAATAAAATCCAGTGCAATCCAACCTTGGAAAAGTGTGTTTCACACCCTGACAAAGCATTGTCACGCTTCAGAATATCCACAGGAATTGGATTTCATGGGCGAGATAAGGCGGAGGGTTTTTGACTGTGAGGTTCGCTCTAGGGTTTAGCGCTCCCTGTTTAAGGATGTATCAAGAGGAAAGCATCTTCTAAAGTTAGAGAGGTGCTGAAAGGGTCAGAGCAAGTTTAAATTATGAAATGAAAGGGATTTTTTTAATTGATGTTTCCCCATTTTTCATGTCGGAATTTATGCGTATAATTAACACTTTATTATGATCTGATATTTGTGTGTTACTTCACCACAAGAGGAGAAATTCCACAGCAATATCACATTTGTTACTAGTGTATGAAACACATCCTAAATTACTGTAATTTTCTTTTAGGCAAGGGAAGACAGGTTTATTTATAGAGCACATTTCGTGTACAAGACAACTCAGTGCTTTACACAAACATCAAGAGCATTACATAAAAAAGCAAAGGAAATTACAAATAAAAAATAAAACAAAATAAAATAACGAGAAACTGTCAACAGGACGCATGCAGTGAGTTACCTATGACACAGACATACATCATCATTGCCATCATCACCACCACCATCGTCACCACCACCCTCACAATCGCCATCATCACATTCACCAGTGTACATACCTAAGAACGTATATTCAAAAGGAAAAAGAACATCTCTCTATCTTAATTAAAAGCAGTAGCGAATAAAACAGTTTTAAGATCTAACTTCAAACAAATTTAAAAATGTACTTAAAATTAAAAGAACTAAGATTTGGAGCACATTAGGAGCACAAAAAGTAGATGCTGATGTTCTTGTTTAGTTTGAACTCTCAGAATGAAAAAAGCAAACTGTTAAAGTGATCTGGTTACTCACTGTTTTAGAATAGATGGGACTTTTTGTTTGAGTGTAATAATATTACAGTACATGGATGATTTGTGTGTTTGTGAGTGCTGGTTGTCTGTGGGGTCATCTCTGTTCGTATTAATTTTCATATCAGCCAGATAGTTTCTGCCATAGTAACATTGATCAGGACAGCTTGTCTGGGAAACATGTGAATGAACGGTGTAAAACAGACTCCACTGAAGCATGGGCAGCCTGAAACAAAGCAATTGTTGCTATTACAGAGAGGAAAAAGTGTCTATAAGCATTTGGCAATTTTGTGTTTCAGTAGTATTGCATTGTTTCTGGATCCAAGGTTGCATCATCTTTCATTCTTTTTAAAATGTCAGCAATAAAGCACTCAGAGGAAAACATATGGAGACTAGACATTTACTGCCAGTAGGGCTGCCACAAACGATTATTTTTGCGATTAGTCGACTAATCAGATCATGCATCCATTGGACGTAAAACGTACAGCTTATTGCACCAGCAGCATCTGCTCTTATATAACTATCATTAGCTTACAGCTTTAAGTGTTTAAGGTATGTGCTAACTAAAAATAAAGACAAGATGATAGTTTATTAAATTTTAATGACATTTGCAGATTGTTTCGGTGAAGTTTAATAAACTCCTTGCTATCTAAAATATAACAGGACACCGGAGTATATTCTGGAGCATCTCACACTTCTGATAATCAGTTGTCTGCTTGACGTTTATTCAGCTGTGTAAAAACTATAACTTTAATCTCAGCCAAACCGATTTACTCAAGAACAAATAAAATACTAAAAAAAGCCAAACAATATCATTTTTAAGTTATCTAAGTGACTTATATATCATTTTTAACCTGAGTAGCGAAAGACGGCGGTGGGTTTGAAAACGATTTTCCGGGAGTCCGGTGTTCTCACCGGCTCTAGTGAGCCTTGAATTCCGGCTAGCTATCGAGCTGGTGGGTAACAGACGTCTCCGAAAATGTCGGAGCGCTTTTGAAAATATGTGGTGTCTTGATAAACTGAGCAGATATTTGAGGTTTACACAGCTACATTCTCGCCTGAAAATATATTAAACATTTATTTTGTGACCCAGAAAGAATAATAAGAATAATATTAAAACTAACTAGCTGCCGCCATTGTTGGAAACTGAGCTGGGCTGCGCTATGAATTCTGGGACAGAGCTACTTCTTCTTCTTCGGGGTTTAACGGCTGCTGGCATCCTTGTACATGCAGTGCTGCCATCTTCTGTTTCAGTCCGTTATTACACTCTTAAATCCTACTACTTATTCCTGCGTCTTTTGGGATCTTACAAAGCGTCCAACGACGCGTCGACTATTAAATTAGTCGTCGACGATTTTAATAGTCGACGTAATCGTGACTAGTCGACTAATCGTGGCAGCCTTAACTGCCAGCATGAACAACAAATCTTAGCCACATCTTTAATATTTACCATCATTTACCTATTTGCAAATTATTCACTGACATCGATTTTCTAGCTTATAATAGTAGCACATGGCAGCTACAAATTATTCACCTTTCTATGACTATATTTAGGCCCTTGACTGACCTTTTTTGGGGAAAAAGTCAAAGCGTTGGCTAACTAATGATAAAGTACTCGATATGTTGCATGTATTAATATTTCAGGGAAACCACAATCTTCCCCTGATCTCCTTCAAAGTATTTTTGTAGCCAAAAAATGACAAAACACAAGAGAAGGTGAACCCAAGTCTGGTATCAGAGTCCTGTGCTGTGTCCTCCTACTATTAAGTACTTAATCCAGCTGGATAGTGTAGTGGTAAGACTACACACCTTCGGAGTGGGAGTCACAAGTTCGATTCCCACCCGGTATCCAGTAAGGGCCCTGGCTAGACCCCCCATGCTAAAAACCAAGCCCTGGAATGGCGCGGCTATGTCTGCAGCCTGTCCGCAGCTCGGACACAAGAATTTCACTACATGTTGTACTCTGTATAATTGTGTATGTGACAAATAAAGGTTGTTGTTTGTTAATGTGTGAGTTGCTAAATATATTAGAAAAGAGCACCGGTCCACTATCCAGTCCAGACTCTAACCCTATAAGTGTGTAATAAGTAAAGGGGGTCTTAAAAACAAACTTTAATTTGTCTTTAATTATAAAAATATCCCATTAAAAAGGTTAGCGTTAGTGCAATTCAAAAAAGACAAACAGACCTAACATTTGTCTTTTTTTGGTAAATTTTTCCACATTTTCTTTTTGAAGCAAATAAAGTGATAGGAAATATTCCCACAGAAGGCATTTTGTGGTAAGAGAAACAGCAAGCTGTCCCCTGGTAGGAGGGTCAGTGGTTCAATTCCTGGCTTCTCCAGTCCACATGTCAAAGTTTCCTTAGACATAAGCTGAACCCTACTGCCTCTGATGCATCAATCAGAGTTTACTTGAAATAGGAAGGATAAATGCAGCTTGTAGCATAGAAGCACTTTGAGTGCTCAATTTCAGTACAAAGGGTTGGATTATAACTAGTTAAACTGGTTTCTAATGTAAATCTTTGACAGAGTTATATATGGATGCAAATTGCTTCCACAACAACACTTCTATTAATTTGGCAAGTTGGCAGCTTGGTTCAAAGTAATTATTGTACTGATTTTAGCCACCATATTTTTCATATCATAGGCAGCATGGTGGTGCAGTGGCACTGTCACAACACGAAGGTTTCCTTGTTATTCAGCTCCCTCCCACAGTCCAAAGACATGTTGGATTAATTGGTGATTATAAACTGGTCGTGGGTGTGGATGCGAGCATGAATAGTTGTCTGTCTGTCTCTGTGGTAGACTGGTGGTCTATCCAGAGTATACTCTGCCTCTTGCCCTGTGACACCTGGGACAGACTCCAGCCTGTTACGAAAATGGATAGATGATTAGAGGTCATTAATGACCAGTGAAGCAGCAGATTCATGAAAGATTTTTGCAATAATGTCAAACTTTAAATCTGCTACAAAATGAAAAAGCACCATCTCAGGTAAGTTTTCAATGTTATTACATAAGATGCATTTATGCTGAACACATTTATACTGATATAAATATATAATAGCAAACAATGAACACATTCAACTGTTTCTAATTCAACAGGCTTCCAAATTGGAAGACTAAGCATTTCCCGTCTTAACATTTAAGATCTTCTAAAATCATTTTACGCCAAACTAAAGTAATTGCTGGCACCAGCAACTACCGTGTCAGTCCCATTTATTCAGATTTCCAGTTAGGCCGGCTAAGAGGCCAGTTATGGTTATGACTTTACTTAATGTGACCTGAAGTGTTAAAATTTAGCAGATTTAAGCAGATCATCATGTTTTAACGACAGAACGCTGTGACTAAGGTAGTACAAAGTCCAGTCTGTTATCCTAATAATACCAGAGCAATACTAGGGTTTATCTGATTGAAACTTATAACACTGCAAATATTCATCACTCAAAAGCACAGGCTGAAATAAATATCTGCATGATGATGATGTTTGCAGGGACAAGTATCATGGAAAGGATTTTCTTTCTCTCTTTTTAAAATATTTGTGTCTTCCCATCAAATCATCCAGATTGTAAAACCGATAAATCCGTGTGACCTTTAAATCCCAAACATACAAGGAGTCTTTGTCTGTTACAGTTTATATTCTGCCGTGACTTCTGAAGGGTCAGTTGGGATCTCGGCTGATGGTGAACAGGAAGCATTAGAGTGATAGCGTGCCTTTTCTTGCAAATTAATTGTGATTAAATATAACTTGGCTTTAAATGTTAAAACAAAAACAGAAAATGTAGGGTTTCAAATAATCATTTAAATGGAACAAGAACAAAGTGGGCTAAGATACATTTGGAATTAAAATGGTATTTTGGAAAATTTAAGTGTGTGTGTGGGTTTTTTTGTGGTATTTAACTATATTACCATTTAAGATATGTGCACTACATTTAAATCTACAAAAATAACCAATACATTTTCTCTGGTGAAAGACAAATGCATTTGTTCTATCTCTCAACCCTGTGAACTGGGTCTGCTGTGGGGGTTTTGGTGGCTCAGCGCTGGGCTCCACATGCTGCAATAATCCAGGGAGGGTTAGGGTAAAGCCTGGCTTCGTCTCACTCTCTGCCTCCTCCCAGATCAGATGAGATTAGGTAAGAGCTAAGGAGCTCTGCGGGAAGGCAGGGCTCAGAAACACTGAGGTTGAAGAAAGGAGGGACGCATCAAGGCAGGTGGTCACTCCTGCAAGAGGAGAAAGCCAGAAAGCAGAGGTGAATTCACTAAAGACAGCTGGCCTGGTTGGTGCAGATAAAGAAGAGGTTGGTGCAAGCTACAGTATACAGAGGCGTGTGTTGAAGTATGGTACATACAGTATGACGCTTATTCTCTATGTATTACAGTGTCTGTGCTCATGTGTCTCTTTATAATTATAGATTCAGCTCCTGAGTGAAAGGAACGCTCTCTAGAACAAACAGAAAGTTCAGTCTTTGGCTCAATTGTGTGTTCCAGCAGTAGTAGTTGAGAAGCTGGTGAGGGATCGTATCCTTGTTGTTGGACCAGCACGTGTTTAGTCAGTCTTGCTTCGTGTCCTCTTAATGGCTCTCTTTATGGTGTTTTGAAAAGATGTCCTCCTTCTTTCTACAAAACTGCAATCAACAGTGACAGCAAAATGTGAAATGCCAAACTGCAGAGGAAAAATTCAAAATGGTAGAAATGGATTTTGTGTCCTTGACTAATGTATGTTTATTATTCATTCTTCTTTCTGTTCCTTCTTTCCTTGCATAACTGGCATTTTCAGTGTAAGCAGTGTGCGACCCTTTGCACTCTATGATTTGTCCAAGTATTTGAATATCTTTGCTGAATAGAACTGTTTCTGTGACTGCTCGTACACAGTAAATAAATGATGATTAAGTTAACGCTGATTGTTGCTCTCTTTCAGAAAGCCATGCTAAGCTGATGGACTAACAGGAGCTGACAGGGGGACTATGTGTTGAGGATTGTCTTTTAAATTTTTAACTACTTGGAGCCCTCTGATATTCATCTTTGGTTGTTGGTGGACGTTGCTTTAGCAATGGGAAGGAAGAAGATTCAAATCACCCGTATCGTTGATGAGAGGAACCGACAGGTGAGTGTCTTCTTCCTTTGTCTTCTTAAATGTCTTTAGTTTTTGCGCAAAATATCTTTGCGTTGTTGCTTTATGTCAGTGCTGAAATCTGCTGTGTATTTTAACTGTTGAGAACAGCTTCTAGTTTTAGCATTTATTTCATTCTTATGTTTAGTTTTCGTGATATCTCATGTGTCGATGTGTGGCCCATGTGGCGCTCCTGCTCAGAGCACACTCTAAAAATGTGACGTTCACTGTGTTGATCCCAAAGAGCCGGATAAAAGTAGAAGTGCCATTTTAGTCAGGTACCCGTTTCTAATAAAAAGACACATATTATGTACATGAGCACGTACTGATAGGTTCATTAACACTTTGTAAAAGGATCCTGCACCCAACCTTTTGCTGGTACACTTTTGTTTAAATCTAAGAAGCTCCCAGAGGTTTCTTTAAGCTGTTTCACTTTTGAGAGTGTAGTGGTCATAGCTGGTGGCGAGGGCAGTAATTTGGGGTTAGCTGGGTCCGGACAGCACCCTGTCATTAGCAGGGTGGGTCAGTGTTAGGGACACACAGTGGCCTTCTCTCCTCACCGTCTCCTTACGCAGCCACATTGCTGCCCACTGGAATCCCTCTCTGTCTGTCTCCTCTATATATATCACCCCCAACAGCACAACAAATACCAGCCTGTCTGGAAGGAAGGCACAGGCTCTGGAAATAGGGATGTGGCTGGAAAATAAATATCTGGGATAATGTTTATATTTGATGTTTGGTTGTCTTGGCTGAAGCATTTTTAGATAGACACTGCTTCAGTTGTGTGGCGTGCACTATCACTTGAGTCTGCCGTATATTTAGGTTCTTGTACTCTATTTTGGGAAGTTGGTTTGTGTTTTTTTTTTATCTGTCAAGTGCATAAAGTGTTTTCAGCAGTTTTTCCTCTTTTTAATGTATCAGACTATCACACATCATGCACAATATACAGCAATGACTTTGCTGTAGTGGAAAGATGCACTAGTGATAGATGGTGTTTATGCAGCCACACACTCTAAAAGAGGAACAGTGTAGTTTTTGGTAATCTCTTTTCACATAAATGTATTTGCAAGTTATGCTCAAGAGATAGTATCACTTGAAACTTGTTTTCTGAGACAACAGTTTACAAGTTAACTGACCTTAAGCCATTGGAAACTGATTATTTAATGTTGCTGAATTTGCACGTTTGCTCACTTGCAAAGAAATGAACAGTTTGTAATTTTCATGGTTTCATTTTAATGGAGAGGGGCAGAATATGAACCAATGATCCAGAGAGAAAACATTAAATAATAGTTATACATTGATTTGCATGTCATTGGGTGAATTAAGTATTTGATTCTCTACAACCCAGACAGAATTCTGGCTCCCATAGATTGTAATTCCTGTTCCACATGGGCACACAGCCAATCAATCAATCAGTCAGTTACAGGTGCTCCTGATTTCATCTCATTATGTGGATATAACACACTTATATACAGAATCAGTTTCTTCCATTTCCACCTATCTACCACTGTGGGCAAGACCAAAGAGTTGTCAAAGGACGTCAGGGACAAGACTGTGGACTGCTGGAATGGCTACAAGACCATCAGCAAAAAGCTTGGTGAGAAGGTGAACTTCTGCTAAGATTATTAAAAAATGGAAAACAAAGTGACCATCAGTCACCCACAGTCTGAGCTCTATGCAAGATCTTGCCTCATGGGGTGAGAATAAAAATGAGAGTGTTGGTGGATTAGGCGAGAACTACACATGACAAGGTTGTAACTGATCTCAAGGCAGTTGGTACCACGGTCACCAAGCACTTCATTGGTAACACAATATGCTTTAATGGATTGATGATCCCAACAGCCCCTCGCAGGCATGTGTACAGGCCTATCTTAAGTTTATCAGTGAACATCTAAATGATTAAGAGAAGGTTTGGGAGAAAAAAGCTGTGGTTAGATGAAAGTTTTGCATAACATTCATTTGCTGTGTTTGTGGAAACACTGAGTATAACCCAAAGAACATCATCCCCACAATCAAGCATGGAAGTGGAAACGTTCTGTTTGGGGGCTGTTTTTCTGCTAAGGGTACAGGATGGCTTCACTGCAGTGAGGGGCCAGTGGACAGACCCATGTATAAAAAAAAATCTTGGACGAGAACCTCCTTCCCTCAACCTGAACATTGAAAATCGGTCCTGGATGGGCCTTTCAGCCTGTCAATGATCCAAAATAACTACCAAGGCAACAAAGGAGTGGCTGAAGAAGAAGTACATCAATGAGTTGCCAAGCAGGAGCCAAGAAAGCTAAAATAATTTATAGAGTTTCTGTGAAGAGGGGTGGGCCAAATTCCCTCCTGAGATGTGTGCTGATCTGGTGACCAACTACAAGAAACATCTTATCGCTGTGCTTGCCAACAAGGTTGTCTCTACGAAGTACTAAGTACTCAAGTACTAAGTGTGTTGTAAGGGAATCAAATACTTATTGTACTCAGTGACATGCTAATCAATTTATAACTTTTATGTCATGTGTTTTTTGTTGTTATTTTTTTTGTTTCAGTTCTGTCTGAAGCTGTACAGTTGTTTTGTTTTGTTTTTTTTTTTTACAAGTGAGCACACTTACGAATTCAGGACGTGTTTATCTCCCAAACTCTAAGACTGTGTCATTCAGTTCACCACTATCATTTAATCTTGTTACTGTAACATGTTTGCAAAAACGATTCTGTGAGAATTACTATACAAAATATTGTGACTAGACACACATTACATTATAGCAGCCCGGATGTGAAGAAAATAAAAATGTTTATGAATGCTTGTGTGCAAATAATTCAGTCCCAGTCAATGTCTATTTGGCGTTCTATACTATAAAAAAGAAAAGTCAATCTACAGTCCATTGAGTAAAATTCGTCAAATGAGGCTTAAACCAGAGACCACATATTTACCCATCTGAGGGTTTACCATGTAGACTATAGTCAAACTAGCTTTACAATGTCAGCTGTCGATAAATGAAAGAAAATAACATCTACAGTTAAATACAGTTAAATACTTTGGTAACAGTAAAGATATGAATTTTTTAGGACTTGCAGTTAGATCAAAGTTAGTCTGTCTTATTTCTGCTTTGTAACTGTAGTATGTAAAGCAATGACATACTGTATATAATACCAGGATATAAAATGGTTTCCTCACTTCGGGAATGCATAAAACAGGAAAAGTAAAAAAGAATGTCAGAGGAGTGGATGTTTTCTACTAAACAGGTACTGTGCACACAGTTTCTTGAAACACCACTAAGCCATCACTCAAGTGGTATTATTTAGAATTCCCATCAATTAAATAAATCGTTTGGCAGAAAAGCAACTAAAAGCTAAAAACAGAGAAAAAGATTTTTGTTATTTGACTGTGAATAGTTTAGATTTTTAGCTCTAATAATAATGTGTCCTGTGTCAGTATACATTTTCGTACAACTGGGCTGTTTTGAAAGTTGTAAATCTGTCTCTAGTCCCAATTATATTTTACAGAGGTAATAATCAAGACACTTCCTGTTATATTTTTTGCCCATAATGATGCTTGAGTGTCATGACAGCGTTATGGTAAGATCTGTAAAAGTGCTCAGAACACCAAGTGTAAAGGAAAGTGTAAAGAACTGAACTACAGAAATAACTATGTAAAAAGAAATACACCTGACACTCAACATTGCCAGAAAGCTTTGAGATGTGAGTCTACAGAAGCTTCTGGAACTGAAAAGATATGAGTCAGGATCCCAGAAGCTATGACAGAAGTAAGACATACCCAGATAAATACAGATGATTCATTGCAGGGAGTGAGCTACACACCAAAAAAGGGATAAGAGCATGATCCATGTATGACCTGTGGGTTATGTGTGGGTTTACACTGAGCTGTAAATGGTCCACTCCAAACAATATGTTTTAGCTTTATGGTCTGGAGGAATATGGAGGTGTCAAGAATGACTGTTCTACTTTATAAGCCATAGTGCAATATAACACTACAGTATGAGCTTAAAGGGGGGTTTGACTGTATTTCTGCTGAAAATGTTTATGCACAACCCTCTGTCTTACTAATAAAGATGAACACCTTGATGGTAATCATTAAGGGAGGTGAAACATTACATAGTTTCTTTCCCCACCTACCTTTCCCATCCACTCCACTCATTCAGTAACATTCCACTTGAAACTGCAGTGTTACTGAATCAGTATTTCCAGATTATTACTGCGTTCTTTCAGAAGTGCAGAACTAGAGAACTAGAGATCCCCCACCCCTTGTCTCTTCCTGTTTGACACTTACACGCACATTTTAATTCTCTTCTCTTTTCTCTGAAAACTATCTGCCAGTGAACATGGCGGTAGAATGAGCTGACAAATGTATCGCTTGTTTTGGAAGAGTTGTTTAAACACCTAAAATGAAACATTTGTGTTAGTGCAGATTTGTATTACTATTGCTATCATTGCACCATACATTCACATCAGAGGCCACGGGATAAAAGCACAGCGGATTACCTGTTCAGAAGCCCTTAGATGGACTATTTAGATTTCACTGCTTTAAAAGACAGGGTTTTTTTTAATATTATCGGGTTATGAAGACAAAAAAAATTAACTGTTACTGTAAACAGGGTTTTTTTGAAAGATTTATTACATTTTCAACACACAGCACAGAGTACAAATCAAACGGTGATTTACAACTTCAGACAGAACACATCCAAAAATATTTTTGGATGCCGTGTAGCCTTAATTTTATAAATACTCTGACTTTCTTGTGAAAATTTAAAGATATGTTAGTTAAAGAAATTAAATAGAAAAAAATGGTTTGGTTCTAGAAAGAACCAACAGGTATGACCCTCTATTTGACCTGTTGTAGGTTAGCTATTCTAGGCTGATCTCTGGCTTTTGTTCTTCCAGGTGACTTTCATGAAGAGAAAGTTTGGCCTGATGAAGAAGGCCTACGAGTTAAGTGTTCTGTGTGACTGTGAAATTGCCCTCATCATCTTCAATGGCTCCAACAAGCTGTTTCAGTATGCCAGTACCGACATGGACAAAGTCCTGCTGAAGTACACAGAATACAACGAACCCCACGAGAGCAGAACCAACTCTGACATCGTCGAGGTACGTGGTAGGACGCTGTTGTTAACCTTTTACTCATGTCACTGCTTTGACCTTTTTTTTTTTTTTTTTACTTGCTAGATACGGGACAGGGGAAAAGAAAAGGGAGAAAGAAAGAGGGGGAAAAAAAAAAAACAGCTGAGAAGAGGGACGGGGATAAAGGGCAAAAAACAAAAACCAACAAAATAAGCAGACAAAAAATACATATATCGATCACCTGGATCACCTGTTGAGAAAGAAAAAAGAAAACAAGCAGAAGAAAACGAGAGTAATAGAATAAACAACATCACAATGATATATGGGAATATAACACTAAATACTTAATATTAAACATTATTGTGCAGCACGTAAGATCGACAGCGCACAGTGTGCTTTGAGGTAGGAGCCAAAAAGGGTGTAGTTTGTGTGTGTGATCACCTGTGTGTACACCTGTGAGCATGAGCGCGCTTGTATTTAAAAGGTTCCTTAATGTAATGATCTGCTAGAGGGTGTGGGGGGCCACAGTCCCATCCTCCAGGGCATGAAGCAGGTATGGAGGAGATCAAAACTCCAGACATCCAGAGGCCCCCAGAACACAAGAGACCAAGGAAGACCAACAGAGGGGCAGCCGCGCCACTGTCCCAGAAAGAGCTGAGGAGAGTCCCAGATGAGGGATCACTCAGCAGCCGCGGAGCAGAAGCCAGGTGGGGTTGCAGTGACGTGCCCGTGAGCTCCGCCGGCAGCCAGCTGTGCCTGAGTGACCGAGCCCAAGGCCGAGAGGCCGAGGGCACCCCACCCCCGAAGTGGCCCGAGCGAGCCCCAGGTTCCAGGCCCCGATAAGCAGCCATCAAGGAGTGAGCCGGTGTGTACCTGGACGCCCACCCCCGGACACAAAGAACCACCAACCACTGCTTTGACCTTTGGATAGTCTGTTTGTAGAGACGTCTTTTGATGGGTCATTTGTTGAAACCTGTTATGTTGGATCACTCAGCACTAATGACTGTAGTATGCAAATACACATCACATGCTGCAGCTGATTTTGAATTAACACTGATGAAATTTTAGCAAGACTATAATGCTGGGTTTTGTTATTTCATTGTGTACGCAAGTGCATGGATCGACTCTTGCAGCATCCATTCAGCAGATTAGGGAAACAAATGCCTGCAGTTGTGTTTTAGAAAGATGAATTCCTAAAAAGTGTAACTCCAGAGGATTTGTTTAGCTGTTGCCTTCAGTATTGTCTTCCTCTTTATGAAATATTGAGAAATAGATTTTCCATTGCTTATGATGTGTCATTTCATTGAACACATTAGTGCTGATCTTTATAAAGTAAAGGCCAGATGTAACACTTGAGGTTCAGGAGAGACAGACAGGCATGCAGCTGTTTCCTTCTACTAGTTTACACTGGTGCATTCTGTGAGGAAACTGTCCCCCATCCGACACAAGTAAAAATGAGAATAGTCCTACTGATCAGTCAAAATAAAAGAAGAATTCATGTAGGTGATGCAAGACGAATAAAAGTGCTCAAGCAGTGTGCTCATTTCATGCTGATTACAGTACAGTACTACAGTTACTGCATAATAGGAACTCTAAAGGTTATTAAGATTTAAAGTGGTAAAACCAAACTGGCTGAGTTCCACTATGAAAGAAGGCAATAAAATAACTAAAGAGGTCATCTAAGAAAGTCTCTAAACTGGTCCAAATGTTCAATTTAGGGGATTTAAAAAACATGTTTGGTGAGCATCAGGAAGTACTGGTACATGTGTAAAATGTAACTCAATCCAAATAACTGTGCAGCCATAAATTCCACCTTTGTAAACTCTACTGATGATGAATGTAGCCTGTCATTGAGAATATTCGTTTAACCGTATGTTAATGTCTACTGGTTACTGTGTTTACTGTGGCATTAAAATAAGTGGTAATTGGACTGGCACTTTCCTAATCTCAAAGCATTTTATTACTATCACAGTCACCCATTAATACAAGTACCTTTTTCTATGCCTTAGTCCTTTTAACCTACGATTCACACATTCATACACTGCCATTCATACACATTCATACACGGCGGATACATCAGGGGCAACTTGGGGTTTTGAAGAATAGCTCTCAGACTGAAAAGCCAGGGATTGAACCTGGAACCTTCTGATTAGGAGAAAGAGTTGGAAAGTGGTGAATGAGCGTAAGGTAAAGAGTTCTGATTACAAATTCTGTCTATAGCAATACATTTCAATATACACCTGACCCTAAACCAATTCACATAGCAGAACAAATGCCTTACTAGGCTTATCTACTTAGTCTACTAGTCTACTTATCATTTTTTTCAGTGTCAGTGAAAAAGGAAATACAAAAAAATGGTGAAACATAGGCTGGACCTCAGAAAAGATCTCTTGAGACTGTTCACAGTGATAAGACCCAGCTATCCACCCGCTCTGCTTGGTCCCACAGCGTCATCAGTGTGGTGATGCTGTTGAGACTGGTCCCTGAGCAGCACTGTTCTGTTTTCATGGCATTTAGTCAGTGTCCCTGCCATTAAAAATGAATGGTCATTGTGACTCATTTTGTAACTGTTTATGTAAGCTTCTAATGCGTGTTTTTCTCTCCGGAAGCCTGAATTTACTGCTCCCACACTCTTTCCTCACACGCTCAGTATTGTTTCCATCCCTTCAGAGGACTAATTTTCATTTTCTTTGGTCTTACACTAATTCAAACCATAACCACTGTCCTCCTAACCTAACTTTAGTTAGGCTTCCCAGAACCTTAATCAAGTCTTCAACTTGCAATCTTAAGGAAAGAATTGTATCAAAGTGAACATCAACCAAACTGTCTTCAGTTTCATCACTCTTATGTGATCTCATAAAGATAGTTCCACGTGTACACGCTTGGCAATGCTGTACCAAATGCAAATTGTAAGGAACCCAAGCTTCCCAAACTAATGTATTTACTTCCAAAATGGCTCCACTTACTGGAAAAGAGAGGAGCTTCGGTTTTTAAGTTTGTTTCAGTAGAGTCTGGCCAAGTCTTTTTTCCAGTGTGCTCTAAATTTACTGTTATTTCAAATGTTTCACCTTCCCCGGGAAATGTGACATTGTTTTTCAAGGGTAACTACAGGCACTGTGCTGAAAAGAAAAATAAAACCATAAGCCAGTGCAGAATAGAAACGTGCTTGTCAACGTGGAAAGTCACGTCAAACTCTACAATCACCGAACACGGAATTCATTTTCGATGTGGTGACAGTGGTGGTGGTGGAGGCAGTTAATATGCATCATTGATGTTGCCCATAATGATTCTAAGGAATATGACCCTGTCTATTCTGCTGCTAACCACAAGCAGACACCTGTGAAAGCTCTCTAGGCCAATAGCCAACCTTGATTTGCCTGCTTTGAGCCTTTATTTGTTTATTCCCGCAAATGTCACGCAGACAGACAAGCTGGTTAAAACAAAGCTTAGAAAGTGAGAGGTGTTCTTTTACATATCGGTCAGTCTATTTGCAACATTTAGGCATGAAATTTGACTATGTGTAAAGTAGGACCCCACTGGCTACAACAGTCTTCCCATGTTTGGAAGGAGAAGCGGAAAGCTTCTTTGGATTCATTGTCGTTGTTTGATGGAATATTATGCTTGCTGATGTCTATCTCTTAAACACACAGATAGCTCGGCTGGTTTTGACACACACAGGAAATCTGCACATGAGCAATGCTACTATAATACCAGCATACTTTGTCTTCCTTTACATTGTTTGAAAGAAAGTGTAGGTAAATGTTTTGATATAAAGTTTGAATATTTCACATTTTTCACACAAATATTTCATATTTTAGGGCACATTTTTTGGAAAGGGTATCCATGGCATTGATTTGGATGAACTAACTGACAAGCTGCATTACCGGCTTCATTGTCTTGTTGCATTACTAAGCATAAAGTGGAAGCATCATACCTAAGGGTATTAATAAACTTCCCCTTTTCAACAATACCACAAAGTCAGCCTTCCATTATTAGTGCTTTAAAAGAATAGATGAACATTTAGAGAAACGGCATTAGTCCATTTTGTGTTTGAATTAAATTAAAAGAGTGATATCATTCATACTTTTGTATGGTAACGTTTTACCATACAAAACCCAATTTTTTTTTTTTTTTGCCAACTCTCATGGTGTCAGTAAAGCTCATGACACAATAAACAGGAAGCCATGAAGTCCCTGCCTTACAAAAAACAGTTTTTTCTTTGCACGTAGGATAAATTTGACTTTTAAGCTCATTCAAGCACCAGCAATTATTCATAAATGTCACAGAGAGTATGCAAGGGTTGGGTGCATATATCCATATGGCACAACAGCAGCAACTTCCTTAACCATTAATAACTAGTAATTATTTGACACAGGGCTGACATCTAAAAAGTAAAAATGTCAAATATGGCAGCAGATAACCTGGTATAAATGAGAGCATATTTTATAAACTCCAAAGTTTCTGTGGTTGGATAAATTCTTACACATGGTTATAATTTAGTGTTCAGGAAATCGGGAAATTTTAAACTAATAAAACAGTTTTGGCAGCAGAACAAAGGGTCATTTTCTGCTCATAAGTCCTAATTAATCACTCGGATTACTAACTGTATACTTCATGAAAGTACAATTTCTTCACATTCAAGTACAAAGTGGCTCCTGTAAGCTATTTAAAGGACCAGTTCACTGAAATTACAAAAACAACTGTACAAATATTCCCGTGGATAGGCCTTCTCTCCGTGTACTTGGTTCTGATGGTGTTTCAAAGAAACTTTCTTTTCCATGGATTGTGTTCATTCCACAACCAGAGTAATTCTGCAAACCCTATACTCCATGCCTAACAACGTGTTTGCGATAGACTAGCATACACTGTTACAAGCACTAGGCTTTTGAAATGTGTCTCCATGTGTGTAGATGAAACTGTAATGTCAACCATAAATGGAGGTGGAAGCAAGCAAACCTGTAATGGTAATGGTCTGCCAGCTAAAACAGCTACAAAGTCCTCACTGTTCAGCTACTATCACTAACAGATTACTTTTGTCATAATAATAGAGACAAGTTTGTGTCCAGCAGACTTGAGTTTCAACAACAACAGAGCAGTTGTCCAAGGTATGCAGCAGTGCAGCCCTGTCAGCCTGCAGAGCCCAGAGATGAATGAAAAGCATAACAGAAAGAGAACGCTACAACACAGTGAAACCTGGCACTGTGGCGAAAAGCACAACAGCTGATTTGGTTTAGTTCTGTGTGACAGGATGCTTCATGTGAAAGCAATCTGTGAAATGTAAGTGTGCCTTTCAAAGTATGCGAGCTGTGCGTTTTCTCTCTGCCAGAGATGCATTGGATCACTCCTCAAGCACTCCCATGCCTGGCCTATTCTTAGCCTATAGGGCAATCACCCGACTGGAAAAGACTCGCTCCAGAGAAAGAGGGGGTCTTATTTTATCTGTGATGTTGCCCCGAGAGCAACAAGACGTCACCCTCACATGTCAAGATGCTTAGTGGTGCAGCTCGTGCCTCATGGTGGCAGTGATCCAGATGCCTTTGGAGATCTACTAAAGCCGACTTTGACATTTGAGATGATAAGGACACACATACACACTGTCATATCCTCTAACAGCCACTTTAAGATAGTGCCCAGACATGATGTAGTGGTTTGAACCAGCATCTGTGGAGATACATACTGTGGGGTACTGTATCCACTGTCACATCTCTAATGAAAGCTGTTTGTTTAATTTTTTAAAACTAGTATGTAATATTCAAAGAAAGTGTGTGGTCAGATAATTGATAACAGCTGGTTTCCCTTTCCTTCTGTTGCAAGGTCAAGCACAGGGCACACCTGAATCAGAGAATGATTGCAGACTAATAAACTTCTGAGCGGAGCAACTAAAAAAGCTCATGTCAAGCTCGTGTCTCCTCACATCATTAATAATAATTACACATTCATTATATGCTTAATCTCATTGCTGGAATGGTACATTTTGCTCTGGTATTGTGTCACATATATTTACAAGGTACTGTGAAGACTTACAGTGCGTATACATTAGAATGCCAGTATTTTAAAGCTTTAAAGCAGCCAGATAGGGGCTTTTCCTGCATCATTTTTTGTCTGTTGTTAATGTGACACTTGGACCAGAATAGATATTAGTGTGATCATTTGATCTTAATCAGCAGCTAAGTCAAGGATTTGTGCCAGAGCTTACTTTCACACGACAGACATTAGTCTTTGAAAGCACAGATGAATTTTTAAACAACATTCCTGGCCCTCTTGTTTACAGAGACACGTTCCAATGCCTTTATCTCAATATAGGTTATGTGTCACAGTGTTTTCCTTTGGTAGTCTTGCCAGAAGACAGCTGTATAATATTTGCAAATGTATTTGCAAATGTCTGCACCAGACTCTTTGTATTGGACATCATTTGTTTGCTGAAAAAATGCACAGCATGATGGTGGATAGTCAAAGGGTTTTGCAGCAGATCTGCAAATTTGGATGCATTTTGCATCCTTTTTCCTTTTGTTATTTACATCCCTTCTATAATTTACAGCACTTTTAAATCCCTGATGGTTACTGTGTTTGAAAGCTGTCACTTTGAATAATTACAAGTAATTGGTTATGTAACCCACATAATATACCGTAATATCTCTTCCCATAATTAGACAAAATAACATAGTTGTCAAACAATAGCATCCAACAAACAAGCAGTCAGACAGGATTAGTTAAAGCTTGTGTTGAACTGAATGAACAGAAAATATGTGCATCCTTTGTCATTCTGTTTAGCTTGAATTTACTAGAACTGAAATGCAGCAGCCAGGATTGTACAGGAACTGAGTGAGTGACTTTTTAAGCAGTCAGCGGTTGTGAAAATAGATTTGTGTGTGTTTTTAAAGCTTTAAGTAAGTACTAGTGTCTGGGAATGCAGAGCACATGTGGTGGACCAACAGTCAGCTGGGTGGTGTGATGCCCTGATGGTCCTTTCATTTCACGCTATGACGTGAGATGAGCAGAGATGAGGCGATGGATACCAGGGAAATTATGTAATGGTACAGGCTTGCATGATATTGGCATGATTTTTGTTTATTTATTTATTAGAGTGACTCATCTGCCAAAGGCCAAGTGCTGAAAATGACCAAATATCAGTTAATCGGTCTGTATTTCAAACTAGTCAACTAAACCTAATCATTCAAAACCAGCTTGCAGTGCAAGTGCCATGCTTCACTTGATTTTATGTACAGTGGGAATTACGTATCTTCTTCTATTTTAATGCATGACACATGTTGATGTTAAATATTTGAAATGTACCATCACTTATTAATGTGCTTATGGAGGCCTATAATCCACCGGAGAATTACAGCATCTTTTAGGTAATTGTTTTGTTGTTACAGGGTCTTATTTTATCCCAGGCTGTAGCAGACGGGTCTTTCCAGGAATATAAAATGTCTGAAGTACTTGTTAAACAAGTTAGCATCAAAAAAGATGAATAGGGCTGCATAGTGAACAGAATATTCAGATACTGTTTGTCCTTAAGTACATGGCGGAGATCAAAGTACTAATATGAGAGCAGCTCCAGAGAACTGCTGCTCAATGAACAGTTTGTCTTATTCAGACCATTCTCTTTATAATGTAGAGATGGTTGTGTTGGAAAAACCCCAGTAGATCATCAGTTTCTGCAATACTCTGACCAGCCTGTCTGGCACCATGTTCAGAGACACTTGAGTCATCAGTCTTCCCCATTCTGATGTTTACTTTGACCACTGGGACGTCATTTTGACGATGTTAACATGACTACATGCAGTGAGTTGTTAGTTGTTAGTGTCAGATATTTGTTTTAATGACTTTTGTAACTAAAAGAGTGGCAAGTGAGTGTTTAATAACTATAATAATTGAAGAATGTTGATGATTTGTGATACTCGTCTTGGCCTCTAGTCTTTACCATGAATGGAATTCCAACCCAAGATTTAGTTCCTATTCCAAAGTACCATTTTCTTTACCAGCACTGCCTTTGACAGCACTGTAGAGATTTGTCTAAGCTACACTGCCAGTAGTAATATAACCCTCCACAGACACAGGAGTTGTGAATCTAATTTGATGGCTCACTCTCAGTGACGCTCAGGGATCCATTAACAGTCAACTCTTTGCCTTTTATTTCCCTGTCTGTCTGCCTTACATAACTAAAACCATCGAACTACATTCAAAGTTGTTTCTGGCATGCTCTAAAAAACATATGTGTGTGCTCTGGTTCATTGTGTTTAAAAGGTTGCTACAGAAGATCAGCAAGTCTGCTTTATGGAGCAGCCTCTCTTTAGAGGAAGAAAACCCTTAAAGTGCAAACTACACAGAGCAGCGGCTTCAAAAGTCACAGAGTCTTCACAGTAAATATGGAGGCAGATAATATTTGTCTCCACAAGGTGCTATACTGCTCTAGAGCTGAGATACTGAGACATTAAAATTTTCTCACCTTAGAAACTGAAGCTGAAATAGGTGTTGATGAGGTTCAGTGTCACATCAGTGTCTTCCAGTAAATAATCAGGGACGTGCTTAAATATCTTGCTTAAGACCACTTTACAGTTTCATCTTGTTTGTCAGTGATTGTGCAGATTAAGTACCTTTATTTCCACAGTGGTGCAGCTCAGAGATGAGGTTTATTTTTATGTGTGTAGACTGAGTAAGAAACTGTGTACAAATGGTGAAACACATTAAAAAAAGCCTAGTGTGAAGTAAATGGACTGGTTCCTATATAGCGCTTTCCGACATTATCTGAGCACTCAAAGCGCTTTACACAACTTGCCTCATTCACCCAGAGCCTGTACTTCTTTACTTAAGTAAAACTGAAAATGTTTTTTAACACTAATATCTATACTTCTTCTTAGTTACAGAATGTCTGCACTTTTGCCACCTCTGCGACTAACACCTTGCCTGAGAAGCCTGTATAGAAATATCACTATCTATGCATACTCAACGGTGTTCTCCATGCTCAGTGCATCAGGAAAAAAATGTTTTGACTATAAACCTGTAAATTTGTAAATGTGCTCTCAGTGTCTGAGAAGCAGCTATGTACAGTGAGCGTTACGAGACTTGAATCTGATTTCTAGTGTTCTCAGTGGTCAGTTACCCTTCCTGATTTCAACCACATTGCACACAGGGAGCAACCAGATCCATACACATCCTGTTTTTGGTAGTACCTCAACTTTAATGTTCCACAATCAATTTAGGTACTGACTATGCATACTCTTTCTCTTCTGTCTCTGCTCTCAACAATCAGATTATCAGTTCATTAAAATGCATGTTTTTACTAATTTTAACCTTTTACTAAAGAACTGGTGGTGAAAGGCTTTTGTTTGTTTTTTTAACCAATGCTCACCAGTTTGCCCCTTCTTTTAATGCTACTCTTTCATAACCATTTCACCTACAGGCTCTTAACAAGAAGGAACACAGAGGCTGCGACAGCCCTGATGCTGAGGCATCCTATGTTCTCACTCCTAATACTGAAGAAAAATACAAGAAGATTAATGAGGAGTTTGACAACATGATGAAGACTCATAAAATTGTAAGTTGCATTTTTTGTTTGATTGTTTTTTGTTGGTTTTCAACATTTTGTTTAGTGACTGTATCATGCTGGCTTTTCCTCACCCCCATTTTCTCTGTAGGGTCATTAATTAAGAAGCTCAATATGTCTGATCATGCTCACAGACACCAAGATGGAGGCAATACGATTGATAAAAGACAATTGCATTTTACCAGTTCATGTATTTCATTTCAACATTCATTGGCTCTTTTTGTCTCTTGCTGCCTTCTTAGTCCACAGGCCAGCAGCAACAGCACTTCATGCATGTAGCACCAGGCAGCATGGCCTACAGTCACAGTGGAGGAGGGGCAACTTCCCAGGCACTAGCTGCAGCCACAGCAGCTTTGGCTGACGGTGGGATCCTCTCCTCACCTCACACGCACCTCCACAGAAACATAAACTCCTCACAAAGACCCCCGAGTGCTGGAGGTGAGTAAAATGAGCTTTGTGTTGCTCTTTGGTAACTAAAATTACTGTTAAACTGCACACTGAGCCGATGACAATAACAGAGGAGACATGAAAATGAATGTGTGCAAGGATGTCCAGATAAGCCTTAGAATTATGAGTAGAAGAGCGACTATGTAGAAAACTATGTATTTTAATTAGACAGTATCGTAGTTTTTAATGGAGATGCAGGAGATGAGCCATGCAAACATTCTGCGCAGGAGGAATTACTGATTTCGAATTTGTTTATTTATTTTTTAACATTGAGTTGAAGACAGCGTATCTGATAAAACAACAGTTTGACTGTTATTGTTCTGCTAGTATGTCACATAAAAAGCCCCTGCTGGTGAAAATACATTTGAGCAAATGGAAAGTGAACGATCTAAAGCAATCTTACTTAAAGCTGCAATCTTATTTAAAATCTTACTAATAAGATAAAAAGATGGATGCATGCAGAGTGGCTCCTAGTGATTACAGACCATTAAATGCGAGAAAAATGTAATAACGAATCCTAACGAGTGTGTTGTGTTTATCCTCAGGTGGCCTGCAGGGCAGTTCCGAGCTGGCTCTGCAAAATGGATCTGGACCGACTGGTATGTATCCAACAGGAGTTTAACAAACATGCTCTGACATGTATACTGCATATGCACAAACACAACTCCCTGCATGTGGAGTAGTCTTTGCAAGCTTGTTTTGCTTGTGATCCCATGTGAGCAGCTGCATGTGTTAACTGTGTGTGATCTGTTCGAACAAATGGTTATTTGTTTTCTTGATTTTTTTCTAGGGCCTTAAGGGATTAAAATTAGCCAATAAATTACAAAAGAATGAAATATAAGAAAGAAATTCCACAGAAATAAACATCCCTTTTCTGCTTTCTGTTCTGATAATTAGTTCATGGCTCCTCTGAGGTTCTGTTAGTGCTTCTTAAAATAGTGGGAGTTGATGTAGGATGGTGATGGATTTGTTTTTGGTCAGTTAAGGCCAGTGGAGGGATGTGTTCTTCCAGGAGCCTGGCTGCACCTCAGTTTCATTCCTCCTGGTTTTTGTTGCTGCTCTTCTGCCCTTATGCTTTGGTCCACAACCCTTTCTACAAACTGTCCCCTCCTGCCATGTCCGTCCTCTCCTTCTCAGGAACACTGCCATTATGTAATGCCAAGAGAGAGAAAAGATGAATTATTCATGATTATCTCCTGTATAATATATAGCTGTACTTACTCCAGTCTGCATGCAGAACTTGGCCGTGGACATGTTGATTTAATGGATCTAATACATGAGACTGTAATACCCCACTCCATTTTCAAGTGCATTCCAAAGCTCTAAATATTAAAAACTTGTGCTATATGCATGACGCTTTCCATTAACAAAAAAATATCCTTTGCAAAATTCTTACAAAAAGTAGCTAGAATCAACACTTAAGTGAAAGTTGGAATTGAATTACCATAACTTCTTAACATCCTCCACGTTTCTGTATTTAGTGAATGGATTTGGAAAGATCATACCATCAAAATCTCCTCCTCCTCCTCTTCCACCTCATGGGAACAGCATGGTCCCTACCAGCCGCAAGACAGACCTCCGGGTCGTCATCCCCCACTCCAAAGGAATGATGCAATCACTGGTAAGTATGTTTTCTTTTATATTTAAGACTAAAACAAAAAAAAAGCCTTTATGACGAGTAATATTCTCAAAAATGTTACCTAAAGCTTTATGTATTTATTTAGGTCCAATACAGAACAACAATCAAGCTTGTAACATGTGATGTAGTTTTAGTTTTGACTGGAACAAGGAAGAGTCCTCTAGCTGCTGACAGACAGCTCTATAAAACCATGAACTTTTGATTCCTGAGTCTGGATTTTATTAAGAATCAGAACAGTACATTGTGTTTTCTAAGCCTGTGGGATGCTGTAGTCAGGCATGAACAGGGTAAATATATGACACAGATTACCACAGAGTGGGCCAACAACTTTTGAGAACAATTGGTTTGACACTATTTGGGGCAGATGGTTGGTGGTTTTACAGATGGAATCATAGTTCCTTTGAAGAACAGACAATACTGGCAAAAACTTGCATGCCTCATTTGACCGACTTCACTGCTACTTCTTTATAGTCCCTTCCAGTAGACTCAACAAGATTCAGTCCTATTGTGAACTAACACCCTTTTGATTACATTTAAGGTTCCCGTAATCTCTTTAAAACACACGTGGATGTGCAGAATCTATAGGCAAGGCACAAAGTTCTGTTAGTGGTCCACTTCTAGTCAGATTTTTCCTTTGGAAACACTAGCATTTAACTAGTAGCAGTAGGCTTTAGGTAAAATTTCTGTGTGGAGAGTAAAAGGGGAGTGCAACCTCAGAAAGCCCAGATATCCACTGGCTACGCCAGAAGCTGTGAAAGATCGCCCATTATACTCAGAGGCTAAGTCAACAGACTAGCCTGAAGGGTTTCCAGACTGAAGTTTGTCACACATTTGACTAAATGCATATATATCTCATCATAAAATCTATGACCTAAATTGGTGTTCACACTAAATAGCAGCTTAAACTAACACAGAAAAGAGTTTCTATTTCAAAGACATAACATGGTATTAAAGAGGTCATTTGGATGGATTTGAAGCCAAGATAGCAAAGGTTGGCGTCGGCACTGTTAATTATAATGTGTTTAATATTTTTTATTACAAAAAATTTTAGGCATTTCAGTATTAGCAGAAATTGAAGTTAAAATTAGTTTAGTGTGACTTCTGCTTCGCTTGGCACCCTTGCTTGTTCACACAGACACATCCCATAATCCTTATCTCAGACTGAATGTAAAAGCTTATTAGTTAAAATTATGCCCCAAAGTTTTGGAAAACAACAGCCTGTTCATCTGAAAAGACTACTGACAGTTTTGTCTAAGTTGCCAAGTCACATGCCTCTTTGTGAGGGCAGTGCAAATTCTTTATGGAAGCTCAAGTCTTGTTTAGACTCAGTACCAGTAGAACTGAAATGCAGAAATAAAATCAAATTTGAAACGTGGCATAAAAAAGTGCTTTAAAAGCTGCATGGTACACGAAGTTACGGTCTTTATATACATGACATCAGAGCACCAGTTCATGGTTGTGTAAGATGACTCGGAAGACTGTAGAAGGAGTCTGTTTTCCTTTCTTATTCCACATTCTGCAGCTGTGCCGGGTCGCTGAAGTCATTGATTTGCCCTTAAATCTCCTACTGTTACCCTTGCCTCCCACACTGTGCTCAGACATGATGTAACAATTAGTAAACAATGCAAACTGACACTCTTTTCTTTGTATTTTTCTTTTTATGGTGACCGACCAGCTCCATTATTCTACTGGTTGCGGTTTCCAGGGGATTTTTACATATTGCAGAAGGATATGAGTTTCTATTTTCTGGTGTTCTAGAAATTAATGTCAAAGTTTTTTCATAGAATAAGGAAGAGTTTCACATATGTGCGATATAAGAAAAGAATATCCGGACTATTTAGAAATTAATAGTAAAATAAATATATTAAATATAATTTAGATTACAAATTCAGAGCACATTATAGGTAGCTTTTAAAGTTTTAATAGCGATGTTTAATGTCACTGAAATTCAGCGTGACTAAATTTCTTCTGGAGAAGTGATGAATCAGCGGCCATTCATTCCACATTAAGTAATCATAATTCCTCATCATTCTGTTGATCTTTTCTGTTTGTCAATTATCGGTGACTGGGTGACAAATAATTTATTGTTGTCATGTTTGCAGGAAACAGAATCTGGCAGAGTCTGATTTAGTTTTCAGGAACTGTGCTGAATGGGTTTGCAGTCGTTTGAAGCTGGAACACTTATAAAAAGCGAACCATGATATGGCTAATGCCTCTACCCTGTTTAAACCAACAGAAGAAGCCACTCATATTTTTCTTTCTGCTTTTCATTCACTCCAGCAAAAGATGTTGTGTTGTGGTCTCACAACTCCTCCTCAGTGTGATCATTTTGAAACTGCCTTTCACTTCCTCCTGTATGCATGTGTGCACATGTTAGTGTAAGCGGCATGCTTTGTTTAGTGTGTTTTGCACAAACAGGCGAAAACAACAAAGCAAAAACAACTGAGGAGGTCTGCATTTCTTAACAGGATGTCTGTGTCATTGCTAACATCACTACTCACTACCATGATAGCTTTAACTTGGATTCTGTAGTGCATTATCTGTAGTCCACAAATGCAAGGACACCATAGAAAACACAGGGAATGAGACATGTATGGGTTGGTTAACCCATTGTTTTTATGTTTGCTGAGTAATGAATGACCTGGTTCAGGGTGACGTGATTGAAAGATGAACGAAAAACAACTCCTAAATTCAGTGTGATAAGTTGAGTTCATGAGCCACCTGTTCTGAACCGATAGGCTATTTTAGGACAATGACTAATTAAGAATGAATTACCTGCTGATATTCAGTTGATATTTCAGTTGTGTGTTTTTTAAAAGCAGACAGTCAAATAAATTGCACTGATATCGCTTTTTGGAAAAAAAGAGGATTTCATGTCATTAAAGGAAACTGACTGATAAATTAGACTATCAAGTCTTGGGTTAAAAATAAACATTCAAAAAATACATTTTTTAAACTAAAGATCTTAAAAACTAACTGCAGTTTCTGAATAGTTAGTGGATTTCCATTAGACTTCTGTTTTTACAAAACATTCAGTTTTGTTGAGAAGAATGCAAATCCTTGTTCAATTCATGTGCAACTTCTGCTAGCACTATGGGAAGTGTAGGAAATTCAAAAATATATATTTTGAACTGCTTAATGTTTTTTTGTTTTGTTTTTAAAACAGGGGATGTGAGCCTATACTGACATCTTGTGGTTGAAATGGGGCATTACAAGTCTAGTTCTAGCGAACACTATAATTGCGATCTAAGCACAAAAAGCAACAAACTAAGAGAAGACTAACATTTCATGAGTGAACTTAGTGACTTTATGTCTTTGTTTATTATTTGTTTTCAGAATAACCAAAGGATGAGTAGCAGTCAGTCCAGTCAGCCTCTTTCCACACCAGTGGTCTCTATCACCACACCCAGTCTACCCCATCAGAGTCTGGTCTATGCTGGCATCGGCTCTGCCTACAACGGTACAAGTTCTTTTTACTTTTTTGTGTGTATTCCATTCATTTAACATAAACGCTGTTAGATCTTAAAAATAAAAATAACATAAAGCAACAGCAGCCTGAAGAAATACAAAATGCTAGATTTAAATGCTACTTGGATGGAAGTGAAAAAGTGAATGTGAAAAAATGAATTGCTCCCTGAGCCTAATAGCTTGCCAAACCGCCAGCTTTAGCAGCAGTAGCTGCAACCACATACTTTTGATATCTAGAGATCAGTCTCTGGCATTCATGGTGGCAATTTGACCCACTCTTCTATCCAGAAATGCTTTAGTTCAGTCACACTGGAAGGTTTTCAAGCTTATTAAGCGGCTTGAAAAATAATAACTTTTTTGTTTTAGTTTTAGCCTGAATTGTTTCTAATAGTTCTTGATTGTAAGGAATTCCCTGAAAAAATAACAAACTGCAGCTGTGAGATTTCATAACGATATGGGATGGAATACAAGAGTAAAGGCTGCAAATATAGGTAAAATGAAAATGACTCAGGTGTTTGGATGCAAAGGAAGAGCCTTACTAACAACAACAAAAGTCTCCACGAGTATCCACAAATTGCAGTTAGCACAAACTTCTATCAAACAAGAGATGGGTAACTGTTTCACATGGGGCGTTTTTGCTCATTGTGGTCAAGTGGAACAAAACTACAACATTAAACCTTGCCAAGGAAAATGAAAAGAAGTCTTATGAACACTGGCAGGACATTCTCTGGTTAAATAAAACCAATTTAGTCTAGATCAGATTTTGTACAGTGTGTGGTTGTTGTTTTTTTTATGTTGACCTGGCCAGGACTACTACACTGGCTGCACAGTGGTAACTGTGAATCATGGATGTGTGAGTGTGCTAATCTATGGCAACATGAGTGCAGAAGGTCAGCCACTGAGCATTGCTGTTATGGGCTGTGTCCTTCTCCCATATGCTTCTCGCATATCCCCTTCAACTGAGGGGATACCTTGGATGGTTCAGTAGAGTATAGCTGGTTTATTCTCCTGCCTTCTATCTCTCTGAAATAAACCAAATCACTGTCCAGGATGAGACAACAAACATCAACAACAACATTGCCACAATTGACCTTGTGCTTAGTGAATACCTCAGGCAGCAGAAACCCGAGAAAGAAGAGGTGCAAGGAGACAAACCATCATGGGAGGACAGGCCCGTGCACGGTTTGCAGCAGATAGAAGTGGCTGACATTTAGAAATACTACCAGTGTCTGGACAAAGCTGGATTGAAAGACATCACAGAGGCACTAATCATGGCAGCACAGGAACAAGCTCTAAGTACAAGATCCATAGAGGCTGTGGTCTACCACACCAGACAAGACCCCAGGTGCAGACTGTGTAAAGATTCCCCTGAGACAACCAAGCACATAACAGCCCTGCCTTCTAGCAAGGCAGATGAAATCCCACAGTTAGTTGGAAATTACTTTTTTTCTGGCCTGAAATTTTCTTTAACATTTAATTTTTTTCAAAGCACTCTATCCAGTCTGTATTCAGTTATATATATATATATATATATATATATATATATATATATATATATATATATATAAAACCCTGAAATAGCTAATTAAAGTTAGTTAACTAACTAAAAACACTGTGATTGTTGCCAAATGATATAGTATTGAAATATTTTTCTAATGCTACACAACAGAGTTCTCTGTGTTGTTGTGTACTATAAGTATTTTCAAACACAATGATTTAATCCAGTGATCAACAAAATACCAACTTTCAAAGCCTCTCAGCTACCTTGTGTCACAAAACTGAGTATAGAGGCCTCTATGCATGTGGGAAAATACAGGGCTCTAGTGGGTTAGTTCTGGTTTCACTTTTACAAATTTTCAGCACATTACTAAAAGTGAAATAGTTTCAGGTAGCTTAGCAGCTCATAACAAGAGTGTAAGAGAAGTTGTGGTGCAGCGTTTATACTGTATTCAAGTGTTGTTAAAAAAGGTCATGTTTGACTTTTTACAGAAGTGTAATGCTTTTTGATCAGCATGATGTTGCATGTAGTCTCTCTCTTTCTGTCTTTGTCAGATTACTCCCTGAACAGTGGAGAGTTATCAGGCTTTAACTCTGCTGCAGGGCCCTCTCTGAGCTCAATGGCAGCATGGGAGCAACAGCAGCTGAACTCCATGGGGTAAGAGCCTGACACAGTTAAACTGTCTCCCTTCATGATTTACAGATAAAATGTTTAACCATTTCTTTACACTGTTTTTTTTTTGTGCAGACATACTGTGTTGTTGACATAAAGTTAAAAATTACCTGATCATACAGTGTGCAATAAACTGAAACAGCGTGCACAGAGTTGGAAAAATGCAAATATGTATAACTATATACATAGATATAATATATATGATAACAGATTCCATGACATAGATAATTGCCCTAAAATATGTAATAAAGAGGCATTTTTTTAATAACCATTCTTGTTCAAACATCACACATTTTTGCTTTTGTGTAAGACCATGAAGTTATGTACTTTTGGGTGATGTATGTAATAAAAAGCTATTTTATAATCTCAACATATCTGCTATATGTTACGTCTATTAGACACATTTTACTCTAGCTATGAAATCAATCAAATTGTAAGTACAATACTGGCCTCTTAATCTGTGGTAACGTAGATGTTTAAAAGAGCATAAAACAGAAATACAGTTATCTCCACTTTTTACTTTAAATACATTATTATTAAATGTACTCAATAGCCACAGTTTTCAGACAAAATGTTTCTGTTTACAGGCCGATTACAGCCATGTCACCACCAGATGGCACCTTCACTCCAGAGTCACAGCCTCAAATTTTCTCTTCCTCTGTCTGTAGGTCAGGAAGCTCCACTCTCTCCATCAGCACCAATCATAACATCAACATCAAAGCTGAGCCAATCTCTCCACCCCGCGACCACCTCAGCCAGTCTGGGTACATGATCCATCCACATGTTCACCCTCATCATCACTCCTCTGCCTCCTCATCAGCTCGAGCAGAGATGGGGCGGTCCCCTTCTGACAGCGTTGGTTCCTCCTGCAGCTCTCACGAGGGCGGCAGTGACCGGGAAGAGCAGCAGCGACCTGACTTCCACTTGCTCCCTGTGAGTCGGTCAGAGGGCAGGGAGAGTCCGACAGTCAAGCGAATCCGAATGGACAGCTGGGTGACATAGAGCCTGGAGCTACATCGAGAAGCTGCACCAGGGCAAAAAACAGGAAGGACACTGTTGTGCAAATGAAATGTGGTTTTTATTGTTCTGTTGAATTTGCTTTAAATATTTTTTTTGCTGTTGTTGTGGTTATTCAGAATTTCTTGAGAAGGGTTGAGCGACATTAGTCTGAGCATTCTGGATTGGATAAAGCTGAAATTACAGTGGCACTTCATTTAATCTTATTTTCTTCTTTTACAAACAATTAAAGCTTTGCAGATTAAATATCTGGGTCCAAATGCAGTACAGTTACAGTAGAGTACAGTTATTTCCATTTGCAGTGCACTGTGGCGCTGGATGGAAGAGAGACAAAGCATAAAATCAACGTTCATGAGTGGGTAAAGTTACTAGGTGTCAACCAATTCATTTCTAATCTTCTCAGGGTTTAAAACCATTAAATGCGTCCTTCGTGAAAGCAATACTCCCTCCACATCATCATTTCTGTTACTCCTCTTTATAAAAACACGTATTTATATCAGCCAAAGCAGTATACTGTTTTCTATGTTGTGTGTGTTTTTATATTGTGCACAAAATTATACAATATTTCATTCAGATTTGAAATCGAAAGCCATGGACACTTGTATATGTACTACCAAAACATGTCACTATTGTTTGTACATAGTATCTTTAATATATATCACTTTTGGTGTAACTATAGCGTTTTGTCAGTGTGTTTTATCTGCCTGCCTTTACACTTTGTCTCCTGAAACTCCCATAATTTCTTAGATAAAGCTACTTTCAGCTGCTCCTTTGTTACAAGGGGTCGCCAAAGCAGGTAGGTCTGCATATTTGACTTGGCAGTTTTATGCCAGATGCCCTTCCTGGTACAATCCCAAAGGGGATTTGTGTCTCTGGCTGGAATTTAACCAGCAACCTTTTGCTTGCCAAGCAAAGTTGTTAAAGACTACACCACAGAACCACTTGTATCCTTTCTTAGATAAATAGATAAATTGGCTTTGTGAAGAAATCTTAGGAAACAATTCTAAAAAAAAAAAAAAAAGGTTACTGGTCGAGGAGGCGTCTGTTTGCCTTACAGCTGAAATGCAGTGGCCCAGGTTCGAGTCGGATCTCTGGAGACCTTTGCACCCTCTCCCCCTCTTTCCTGTCTACTCATCACTGTTAAACTATCAAATAAAGCCCAAAACCCCAAAAATAAATGTGAGAAGAAGACGACTCCTCTCTAGAAAAGCTTTATTGATTAGTTAAAATATATATATCCCTGTAAAAAGGATTTAGGAAAATGGATGCATTATAAAGAAAGATAAAACTGCTGAAACTTTTTAAAAAGCTGCTGAACACACGCACATCAACTCCTGCTTGGCTGATGGTGTTAGGTGATAAAACATAATGTCATAGATCAGAAAACAAAACGGAACTCTTTAGAGGAATTTGTTCTTAAATCTGTTATCGTATATATGTACCTTTGACTCCCATACCAGTGTCTTTTGATAGAGTATTTATCTGTTTTGGTCTTTAGGCACAAGTTACTTACTTAATAATGATGGTTACACACTTAAGGCCATGTGTCTTTGTGAGATTAAGGTTTTTTTTTTAAATATACGTTTACTCATGTAAAAATAGTTAATATAAATATTACTTTAATGGCACTGAATCCATACAATAAGAGACACATTGAATTCTTGTGCTGAGAGAAATCTTACCTCCAGAGAGATGGGAATTTACTGAATGACTTTATGACTGAGCAGAAGATGATTAAACCTGAGAAAATGCAACATGTGGGTAAGTACAAGGTAGCACATGTGGTGAGAAGCAAAAGCTGCAAAAGACTAACCACAGTGCTTCCACTGAATGAGAGCATGGCTGGAAAATGTAACAGCTTTGACTCTGCAATGAAAGACGGATACAAAAAAAGAGCAAAGTGAAAGTTTTGAAACACATTCATGATGCAGGGTTTTAGAACAGGATACTGTTTCTATGTTTCTTTGACACCAGCAATAAAATAGGTGTCTGGTACCTGGCTGCACGAGGCCAATGAATTGTAAATTACAATTGTGAAAGAAGCTGTGATGCTGATGGGAATGCAGCAGCGACGTGAAAACAGAAAATACAGAAAAAAGAAACTGCTCAAAAGCATTTAGGGCTGGCAGCAAGAGACATAGCAAAATCATAAACATTAGCAGTAAAGTACTGGATAATAATGGATTGCATTTATATAGCGCTTTTCGAGACCCTCAAAGCGCTTATACAATTCATTCACTCTCACACACTGGTGGAGGCAAGCTACAGTTGTAGCCACAGCTGCCCTGGGGCAGACTGACAGAAGCGAGGCTGCCATATCGCGCCATCGGCTCATCACCAGTAGTTCTTGCCCAAGAACACAAGCCGGGGCTCGAACTGGCAACCTTCCGATCACAAGACGAACTGCCAACTCTTGAGCCACGATCGCCCCCACTTAACCTCCTAAGACCCGAACTCTTCCATGGCATTTTTAATTTCTCTTTGATATTTGGGCATATTGGGACCTCATGAATGTAAAAACAAAGAATTGCCAGATATTTATTTATTTATTTATTTTTTTTACCAGATTTTTGTTTCTGACAAAAATGAGATCCACATATGAGGACATTCGTTTTAAATTGTGATAGAACAGTGGCAGTAGAATGTCCTCGTAAGTGGATATCAGGCCCTTGTAGAGAAAAATATGTGTTTTTAGGTCTAGACAACCCAAAATGTGATGTCCACATATGTGGACGCCAGGTCCTAGGAGGTTAATGTTAATATTTCGTCTTTGTTGAATAACTACATTATTCCAATTAAATAGCAGTTAAAAGTGAGACTGTTATGACTGTGATTTTAAAAAGGTAAAACGATTCAGTTAATATGAAACGAGTAAATGAACAGAGTAGTCATATGAGAAGTGTGCAGTTTTTTTTCTTTTTAGCTCAGAGAAATCCACAATGGGCAACGACGTCAGTTACTCGGTGCACTGGGGGTGGACGAGGGACGGATTAAATGTGCCAAGGTTAATGGGAATTATGAGAGCAAACAGATGTTTGAGGGAAGGATTAGTTTAAGATCCACAAAAAGCTGCCTAGCCAATGAGCCTAGCCAATAAAAATTATTATTTTTATTTTAATGGTGGCTATAGCCTACTGTATCGGTAAGATGAATGCATCTTCACCTGAACATATCTGCACATACATTTTGCTGTTATCTGAAGGCATTTCAACAAATGTTTCTGACACACTTAATCACAGCCATAACCACATTTTATTTTAGTGGGGTAATTTCGGGGTGTGTGACACGAACAAAACGAATGTAAAATGACATTCAATATGTTTCACTGCTGAAGACAAATACTTTAAAAGAGGCTGTTAGTTTGATATCACAAATGTCAGATATGTTCTGTTTAGGTATGGTAGTGATTAATCAGACCAGTTAAGTTAGCTACGGTAATACTCTACCGGAAAATACTCATTATTTTAATAAAGTAAACTTGTAAACTTGTAAATTGAACAGCCTTTATTTTACAAAGAGTATACTGCTACTCTGGTTTTCGGATAATTATATTTGTTAAAATACTGAGTTCATAAAAAAGACCAAAGATCTGTCTTTAAAAAAGAAGAAAAGAAAAAAGACATACATAGCCTACACGTTGCAACCAACTTACAGAAATGCAGATAACCTCTGTAAAAATATGTTTCAAAATACCCATGTATTATTTTTTTCAGGTTATGTATTTCATTCTCCTTTAATGTGCAGATGGACAGTGCACGCGGTCCTCGGAAGAGCTTTTATTTTGAAAAGCCCATAAGCCGCTTTGTTGTGTCATAGCTGATATTTGATGCTAAAAGGGAGAGGAGGAGGAGGAAGTGTGTTAGAGCCAGAAATTGCAATCGATGTGTACAACTGTTGCTGTTTTGTAATTCCAGCCACACCGTTTAACTGAAATGAGTTAAATAAGGATAAATACCTTGGAGGTTTCCAGCAGCGGGCAGGGAAAAAAAAAAGGTAAATATGACTTTGTTTTTTCTTTTATTCTCTTTTCCTGGCGTGAAGCAGAAAGTTACCTGCTGGGGTCTTCGAGGTGCGGCTAGTCAGGTGAGCCTTCTTCCTACCCGGCAACATTACTCCTGGTGGTCAGATGAGAAGTCACCTTTGAGCTGTCAGTTTGCCACGTGGGAATCTTTAATTTATGAGTCTTTAAAGAAGGGTAACAGAGAAGTCCCTTCAAGCATCTGACAATTAAATGTTTGTTCTTACTCACGGATTGGAACATGTTGTTACATTACGTTTTAAATGATTTGTAATAGAGAGAAAACATTTTCATCAGTTCGGCATTGATATCAAGGAAGAAATGGTTTAAGTGGTACTTTTAATGAATCATGGTCACCTCAGAGTGCTCCTGCAAGACGCTGCTGGACGAAGCCTCATGTTGTCAGGGTGACACGGATGGTTACATAGTGTCTTGCATGGAGCTACATGGTAAAGGCTTACATATAAAATGCAGTATATGAAGAATACTGTTATTGATCACATTTTACCAACGCTGATTGAATGTCGAAAAGTTACTAGGTTCATACCGGCAACATGCTTCTGCTTACTGCTGTAGACCGACATACATCTTTATGCTTAGTATACATAGAAACGATACTTAAGCTTTCAGCTTTTATGTTGACTATTATATGTCTGAAATGTAGTCTACTGAATCTGTAAATGTTTTTGTTTTTTTTGTCGTTTTTTCTGTGTTTTCTGTAGTCACTGTCTTGCCTCATATTAAAGCATAGGAACCACAAACTGTGAAACAGACTCGTTTCAGGAAATAGCTTGTCTTGTTCAGCAAGAGAGCTCCGTGATGCAGTTACTCAACACAATACATCAGCTGAAGGGAAGAAAAAAACATTAGAGGCTTCAAAGAGCATTGATGGATGTGACCTTTTGTAACTTGCATCAGTACTTTAGAATGTATACACACAGAGAGAATGGGGGTGGTAAATTAAGGGAAACCGAAGTGTCTTGCTAAGGGGCACCACATTCTGCAGGAAGAGGTTTAGTGCAGGTTTAGTGTTCCAAGTCTCTGGATCTCTTCTTTAAAGACTGAGCAACTTTATTCCAAAGTCTATCTAGTATTTGTGATGAACACTGTCTATACAGTGTCTTCACTGTCTTCTTAGTACAAAATTTCCCACAGGTGCTAAAATGGATTGAGATCTGACGATCTGATCTCCCCATGTCATACTCCCCAAACCATTCATTGAGTTGTGTTGTGGAGTGGGGGAATTGAATTATTTCCTCAGGATAATGTTAATTAGTCAGAAATTTGGTTTGTGTTTAGGCTTCAGCTCTTATGGGAGAGGTGGATCAAAACCTTGCCAAAAAATTACCCCTACAGCGTAACAGATTATTTCCTTTATTTTGTCAGAGGTCTGTACATGATAAATATTTAAAAAATGAGAGAGAATGAATTTCCTGTAATTTCTAAGGAGCCTGCTTTCAGGATAAGAACTTGCTTGCAGCACATTTCAAAATCGACAGAAGCCTTTATTGTTTATCTGCTTCAGTAAATCATTGCCTGGTCAGATCTCTACATCTCTAATATTTAGAAGACCCATTCAGCCAGAGTACTTTAATGTTTAACAACGGATTAACCCGGGATCATTATAAAACAACATCATCAGTTATTTGTGTACTGTCGGGCTTTTCATAAAATCTGTCTTTTTTTCCTTCAAACAGCGGTGTCCTCATTTTGAAATGGGAGACAGAATGCACTGTGTGCAGTTGTGCATGAATTTCTTGCAACCACTGATGCATGTGTGAGCTTGCTTTAGCTTTTGTAATAACACTGAGTGATCCCTTATGTATAAGAAATCATGCCAATCAGACAGGATGCCTTTCTAGTACGTACTAGTATCAAAGGATGATTTTCATACACACCTTGGTGTTAGTCTTATTGCAAAGGGTTTTTGCATGGACAGTAAAAAATGCTTGCACGTACATGTACCCACTTTCAGGTTTGTTTAACACTGTGACTTTAAACCATTGCCTGTTTATTTCCTGTTTATTGCGATCTAGAACTGTTTTTTAAGCAATCTTGCTGAATGTCTAGCTATCTAATATAGTTAGAAAAGTGACTTAAAAGGAGGCTGGTGGGGAAGGTTTTGGGACATGTTTATCTGTATGATGGACAGTTAGCCTCAGCATGTCCTTGAACTGAGCTGGCTTCGTGCAAAAGCCTTCATGTGGACCCTGACTGTTCTGGCTCTAATGATGTGCTGTGCAAGGATAGGCAATTCAAGCTTGAACTTGGTGAGACATGGCATGCAGAAAGAGTGGGGTTTTTTTCCCATGTACTTGTTCTTTAACATTTTAGGATAGTGAAAAGAAAATGTTCAAAATGTGCATTTAGGCGTTTAATTTGCTATACTTTTTCTGTTGGAAATTCATGCAAATGAATACACAATAAGATAACTACTGAATTTGCATGTTTAAGCATAAAAAAACTAGTGAAATTAAAAAAATGACACCTTACTGTGACTATCATTAGGTAAATAATGGTTTATGTATTTCAGCCACTTCGCATACTTTGCTTGAACTTTGGAGTTCCTTATTTGTGTAGTATAAATTTATGGTGCCTTAAAGTGCTTGCTAGACTTTTTTTTTTTTTTTTTGCATGCAGGTGTGTCCTCCAATTTCCTGATTGGGACACAATTATTTTCCAATTCTCTGATTAGACTTTTTTTAAGTAAATAAATAAATAAATCTCCTTTTTGTAAGCCCCATCTAATGTGTAAAGAAGGATTAGTGGGTTGCCAGAGCATTAATCAAGGGCACAATGACTGCAGAATTGACCAGTATGTTTCTGATGGTGGGGGAACAGGACCCCCCCCCCCCCCCTCCCAAGTTGGTTTTTAGAGCTCACAGCTGATGTGATCTGCAGCTAATTATCAATGAGACATCAGGTCTTCAAACTACAGTCAACAGTGACAGTGCCCATACTGTATAAATTAATCAAATAAAAAAACCTACCTTACTTCAAAGGTCATGATACTTACTGTGACTGTCATGAGGTAAATAATGGTTTATGTATTTCAGCCACTTCTCATTTACTACTTTGTTGGAACTTTATACTGCACAAATTAGGAACTTTAAAGTACAGTACAATCGTACATTATACAATATCTTTTTATTTATTTATTTTTTTTAGGAAGGGCATATTGATTCAGGACCAAGCCTTAGTTTTTTGCATCATGCCGTTAGCCTTACTTTAGTTATACATACATGTATTTTAGCCCATACAACCAACCAGCCTTCTGGCTCCTGCAGAGTGAAATGTAAGAAAATGTCTTCAATAGTCTTCTGAGAAACTTTTCATAGTACAAAAATCCCCCCTATTCTGATGAACCATCTTGCCTTTCATCAGAGTCTATTCTTCCCAATGGAAAAGTGGGCCTCATCTTTTTTTTTTTTTTTTTTAATTTCTAATGATTTGCTGTTTTCCGGTGGTAACAGTGGCTGGACTGTCAGTTGAAAGCTATGTCGTATCCTGCTCTGTTGATTGATACCTGCTTTCTTGTCTCAGTCACACGATTATAGCTTTTTTGGGGGTTCTTTACAGCTCCAATTCCAAAAAGTTGGGACACTGAAATTTATTACATGTTTAACCTGAGAAACCATACAGTTTTTATTAAAGCTAAGGTGATTTTGAATTTGATGGCAACAATATATAACCTCAAAAAAAGTTGGGACAAGTATAACAAAAAAGATGTTTACAGAGATAACTCTCTGGAGATTGTTAGCTGCTGTCAAACTCAAGTATAAAACTATTTTTTTTTAATTTTCTCTTCCTGCATTTTCACTGTTTAAACATTTGACATGTTTGTATTCTGTTGTGAATTTGAAAAAAGTGGGTTTGTGTAAATCATTGCATTCTGTTTTATTTTTATTTTACATATCATCCCATCTTATTTGGAATTGGAGTTGTTGTGTTTTTGAAACTATACTTAATTCATGCCCTAAGTTACACTAACACCATTTTCTAGTCAAATCACATGATCAGTGCCCTACATTGCAATGTTCTGCACACATGGTTACTTTGGTCTTTTTCTCCCATTACTCTTTTAAGCCCATCAAGCTCTTGAAATGGCCTTTGATTCCCTTAATAATTTTGCTCGCAATGAAGTTTGATCCTGAAATTAGCTGATATTTTAACTTAGGCTTTGTAGTGAAACATCCTGCCAATAAAATGCAGTGACGTGAAAGGGATGCAGGCTATCAGCCCTGTTGGCAGTCATGCACGTTAATCGGTTGGTCTGTGATGACCAATAAAGCAGTAATGGAACATATATGATTCCAGGTTCCTGTTTTTTGAAAGATGACCATCTGTAATTTTTAGTACCATATTTAAAGTTATGATTTAAAAAAAATCTTCATACATGTAGTGAATTCAAAATGTCAATTGAATTGAAAAAGTGGATTGAAAAGTCCATATGATGTGAATTTACTGGAAAGTTACCACAGTGAGTGGCCTTAATGTGATCTACCTTCCTCATATTCTGTACAGGCAGCACCCTCACCAAATGGAGTATTTCTACTAGTAATGCCGTGTCTGAAATGGACTGTTTCCTGCTACGTGCCATTCTGTGGCCAAAAACGGGAAATTTGGACGATAATCAGACCTGATAATCCCAACTTTGGTCCCTGAGGGCAGTGGAAGCAAGCTGTAAACACGAAACTGACATATTGTGTATTTTGTCCTTAAAAGATTGAAATGACTGAGTTAGTTCACAGTGGGTTTCTGGAGCTCACAGCTAAGTTTAACTGTAGCTAAAGCAAAGACTTCAAACTACAGTCAAGGGTGACAATGCCTTTAGCAGTATAAATTAATCAAATGAAAAACCACCTTGCTTCAAGGGTCATGAAACTTGCTGTGACTATCATTAGATAAATACAGTTTTATGTATTTCAAACACTTCTCATTTACTGCTTTGCTTGAACTTTGGATTTCCTATTGTGCAATATAAAGCAGGGTATAATCTTACATTATATGGTCCCTTCAGGTGCTTGCTAGTGTGTGCCCATGTGACACACAGATTACAATTAATCAGTCAATTACTGTAGTTCCAGATACTCCTGATAGCAATTAGTTATGTGTCTACAGACTCAATTTCTTCCATTCCAACCTATCCAGCACAACGGGCAAGATCAAAGACCCAAAGAGTATTATGCTTTTGGCCTAATTTTCTACTAAGGCTTCATGACAACTTTAACTGCACTGAGGGGCAAATGGACTGGGCCATGTACTGTAAAATATTGGATTCAGCCAGAATACTGAAGATCTATTGTTGGTGGGTCTTCCAGCCTGACGATGACCCAAAACATACCATGGCAATAAAGGAGAGGCTAAAGAAGAAAATTAAGGTCATTGCAGTGGCCTAGCTGTGAAAATCTGTGGAGAGAGTTGCTAAGTGGCAGACAAGAAACCTTAAAGATTGAGAGAGTTTTTGTAAAGAGGAGTGGTCAAAATCCTTCCTGAGATGGGTGCAAACCTGGTGACCAGCATCGAGAGCAGTCTTACCGCTGTGCTTGCCAACAAGGGCTTTTCCACCAAGTACTAAGCCATGTTTTGCTTGGGGATCTAATACTTAGTCATTATCAGTGACATGCAAATCAACTTTTATGTAATGTGTTTTTTTGGGAGAAGTATTTTTAGTTGATTATCTCTCTTTCTAAAGTTAAACTACCATAAAAATGAGAGCGTGTTTAATTCTTTGCAAGTGAACATAACATAAATTCAGCAGGGGATCACATAATTATTTCCTGCACTGTAGGAAATAAAGCTGATAATCTAAGTTGAGGAGAACATACACCCACTGGTGTTGAGTAAACAGATACACACTCAGTGATATACGTGTTGCTGAACATAAGGCAAGGGGATGCCTCTGGCAGACTTTTGACAGACACTTGAGACGCACACATGCAAATTTGTTAGAGGAAAGATGGCAGATATACATTCCAGCTGCTGTCAAGCTGCCATCAGGGACTCATGCTTTTCTGGTTCAATTTTCTCATAGCCAGGCAGGTGACAAACAATAACAATGAGTTGTTGTGGTCTAATACCTGGAGAAACAACTTCAGCTAACCAGTAGGAAATATTCTTGTGGAAATGATAACCTCTTATGTTATTTAACAACTTGTATTACTGAATGTTCCATGAATATGTTTTGCTTTGCTGTTGATGCCTGAGATTACATCGTCCATAATAATATGACGTCTCCCATCTCCGCCTCTCACCCTACACTTCCCTTTACCTGCTGATAGCATGACAGGTCGTTGGCCGCAGTTGATGACAATACAAAGTGAGAAGCTGCTAAGAGGATTATCAGGTTTTGTCAGAAGCAAAGGGCAGGTAATGCTGTTTTTTTATGTTTAATTGATCATTTAGAGCTTAAGCATGAATGACACATCACAGTATGCATTCTGGGCTTTGTCTTCCCTGTCTTTGTTTCTTCATAAAAGCTGTAAGTTTGCAGTGGTTAACCTGTAAATGATTGGCCAATGACTCACACATACAGGAACAAGCTATTAAAAAACAATGTAGTAGCTGCAGTCGGACCTCCAAAAGATATACAGACAAGCTGTAATGTAAAGCTGCCAGAATAGTCTCCTTCCTCGTGAGAATAGTTGAGGTTTCTTTCGTCATCTTCAGTTAGAGGTCTGAATTTGATAGATGGGGCTTTATTTATAGTTGAAATTATCTTTGTCCACCTCCTTTTATTCTGAGAAGCATTTAAAAAAATCTTGACATGCAATATTAACCTACATCTGTAAACAGTTTTTTCTACTTTTTTTTCTGCAGTGACTCTAATGGCTAGATTGTTTTCATGAGGCTGAATAAGGGAGTGGCAAAATTCTAAATTTACTGGTAATTGCACACCACAAAAAGTATGCCTGCTTTCCGTTCAAAGACTTGTGTGTTGTTAAGGTTTTGTCTTTTGACCTTTCAATTTCCCAAGAGATTCTTTCCTGATAGCAGAGAGACCTGGCCAGTGAAAGTGAGCTCATGACAATCATTTTACAGGCACAACGTTAGCCAGTCAGCACCGACTTTGCATGATTTAATGATTTCTTTTTAATTTTCTTCTTCTTTCTTTTTTCCCTAATGTATTGTTATAATATAATGTTATAATTTTCCTTAAATGAAATAACAGACAGATATCTGAAAATATAAGTCGATAAGTCACGTAGAATATGACATGTAGACAGGACGAGGCAAACAAATAAGTTCTTTGGTGTGTGTGTGTGTGTGTGTGTGTGTGTGTGTGTGTGCCTAACTATGTTTCTGTGCACCTGCTTATAATGTATTGTTAGAATGGGGAGCCAAGAGGGTATGGAAATTAAATCAACACAATAAATGAAACGATGAATAGATAAATGCATGAATGAAGTAAATTAAAGAAGTAAGCAAAATGAACACAAGTCATAAAGGTATTGTTACTACAGTGGTGGAGGGGTGTTTTGCTAGATTTTCTGCTCATAAAGCTCAATAGTTAAGGTAGAAGATGTCCAAAACACAAGCTCTATCTTATGAGGGGAAAGTACAGAGAACAAAAAAATGAGTAACCACATTGCACATGTGCCCTTTTCTCTTTCTAACTGCCTTTACTCTGTAATTACAGCTGTCTTTACAGTAGTAATTGGTTAGAACTGCACCGACAGCCTCACATAAAAGTATGCTAGTCTAGGTCTAGCTGCAAAGATAAAGATAAAGACAAAAGATAATGAGGATGTGGTGTGAGGAATAGAAATTTCTGTGACTGTGGTGACGAATGGATGAGTGAGATATATGGGTTTGTATTGTGAGCAGAAAACAAATGAAAGACAAGCCAAGCCACTAAATTTTAATAATAGGAAAAAGAAAGAATGGTTAGAGATGGTGTAAGAGCTCTGTGTGAAGGCCTACACAGTGGGTTTACCTATACCAGCCTAATGATCCCATCTGTAATCGGATTTCTGCAGAAGAAATCCCAAGAGAGGAAGCAGGAAAAAAACATCAAACGCAACAGAAAAAAGTGTTATGTAGTGATAACCAGACACCGAAACGCACTGCACAAGCAGAGTGAGTTGCACATTTAAAAAACCCCAGAAAGAAAACAAAAACTCCTTTGAATACACAGAAATATTTTCAAGGAGAACAAAAGTGTTGTCATGTTGACTCAAGATAGCGAAGATTACTACTGGACAGCAGAGTTTGAGTAGGAGCTTCCTTGTATGCAAGTTTTCACATTCACCATTCATGCCACTGCACATATTTGTCGTTATGTCTAGAGTAAACATAGATCTCCAAGAATTAACTGTACCTGCAGTATAAAGACTACTAATGGAGTCTCTATTTATTTTATTGTTAATAAGGTGCAAAAAAAAGATGTTCCTGATTAACTAAGTTTTGATATTGCCAATTCTGAAAGTAATCAACAAGGTTAAAGCACCAACCACGTCCATCACTTTTAGTGTTCCCCTGGAAACATGTATGATCCTTCATATTGTGTCTATTTGCATGTGTTTTTGTTAGATGCAGTGCCTTGTCTCTGCACCCATGACTAAAAGAAAACATATTAACATTATTTGTAACTCACAGCATTTGAGTAGACTAAATTTCTGTGTTAAAAAGCTCCTCTTTGTCAACATTATATTGGAGTGTACACGTGAGTTTGCATTATTAATTGCAGTTGTTCTAGCTTCCTCCTCTGTTATGTAGTTGCTGCAGGTTGTTTAATTTCTGGGTCACCATTATAAGCATATTTTATGGTACTAAAGGCATCTGATAGAAAAGCACTAATGTGTGTATATCTAAATATCCTTATTCCTTCTTTGGTCTTTTATTCCCTTCTTAAGTAAAATATGCCAGTTTATATATGATCCTTATCATGCCCATCATTGTCTTTACGGAATATTTGACATTAAAGATCACCACCAAATGTTTATAGAAATGATTACAATAATTCACTGTGCATTTTGTTCTTTAATGTGTTTTAATCCTTGTGATTATTTGTACAGTTGCTGCCCTGTTCCTGTAGTTGATGAAATGTATTAAATGCAGTTTGAGCTTAGCTACAGATATGTTTCAATGACTGACTTCTCTCATTTTCTCTTTTCACAATAGCTGCCAGTGATGTCCAAATCTTAGACACAGACTGAACCTTGCATCCATCATGGAGAAGAAGCCAGGCATGATGCAGCATCTCCGGCAGAAGATGTTGCCACACTTCAAGCGGGGCAAAGAACCCTTAAACAAGTTGGCTGTCCAGCTTGATCACAATCGGATGAGCTCCTCCGTTCCTGACGTAAGGAACGTGAAGCAGGATTACCCCCACGTCTCCTCCAGAGTGCCTTTTCAGCAGTACAACAGTCCCAGTTATAGCGATCCTTCCACACCGCTTGTCAGGCCTCCTACAGGTCCTGTAGGAGGTGGGAGGAGTGTAAACCTTAGAGCAGGTAGTGGAAGACTAGGGAGGAGTGAAAACAGACTGAGCGTGCCTACAAACTGCAAAAACCGTTCTTCTTCCCAGGAATCATTCAACAGTCTTTGTGGAGAAGAGACATCTTCCCGGGAGACATACCAACCTGGACGAGGCATGGAGCCCGAGGAACTTGCACTACCAGAGATGATGACTGTTTACACTCCAGACAGTGCGGCTGTGGATGATTCCCTGGACAGCTCGCAGGTAAAGAAAATACTTTTGAAATAACCTAGCAGATTGGGCATCTCCACATACGGAATATTCATATAATGTTTCATATAAAGATTGAACCTTCTGGGACACTAGCACTGACGACTTGCATTTTTATTTTAAATATTAACTCATATTTTGACTTAGTAGTTCCTGTTATATCTAATACTTTGGCACCAAAATTAACTGACAAGTCAGCATTTTTTTTCCTCTGCAACACACAGTAAAAAAAACATGTTGTACATTGGCGGGGTTGAGGTATCAGGTGTATTTACTCTTGACTTGCAAAGTTTAACTTGGAAGAGCTGGATATGGTTGCAAATCGAGGTCCATCCAAAATCAATAGTCTACAGTAGAACTGTGCAAACACTGCTTCTGGTGGATTAACGTCTTTGTTAAAATGACAAGGATGTAGGCTGTGAGTGCCAAACAGAGTCACATTTAAAACTATTGTTTGTTGTTTTGTTTTTTTTCTTTCTTGAAGTTAAGAGACAAGATCGATTAGATTTAACCAATTATTTTAGGATGGCATCTCTTCAAAACCCCGGAGGTTATATTAGACACAGCAGGCTTTATAAATTGTCTTCCACATTAAACGTTTTTGTTTGCTTGCTTTTTAGTACAAATTTTTAAACCTTTGTGAAGAATCAATCTCTTGGGACAAGTGTAAATAAGTGTATTTTGTGGTATGAACTACGCATCTTGCTACACGTTCCTGTTTATTGCTCCAATGATTTCATATTAAAGAGATTTGCCATAATTGATAGAAGTTAAATTTGTTCAAGTTATAAATCTTTCTCAGACTGAGACCTTTACACACTGCGTAAAATCTAAGCGAATATTTTGTGTGTTCATTTTAAAATATTTTTTGAACTTGGACTCATTTACACCAACCGTGTAGTTTCACAGGGCAAAATTGGCACACCAGTACCGAATACACAATTTTATCCCAGCTAAACTCCGGGTCAGTGGTCTCCTTGCAATGACTTTTGTGCCTCCTCAGATGTGGTCTCAACTCTACCAACAAGACCTCAAACTGATATCCTGAAATATGTATGAAAGCATTGGAAACCCTGAAATTCTCCTTGCTGTTGCCTTCTTGTGAGAATCGCCTGCTCAAAACAAACATACACCATAATCCGGTCTTGTGATGATGTGATGAATCCTGCTTCCGGGCCCAAACTACTCTGCATTTAAGAAGGCTGTTGTGTTTTTAACATGTTTTAATGCTTTGCATCTTGTTCTATTAAATCTCAACAAGCCCCTAAAAACAGTCAGTGATAACTGTTGGCATCTGGGTTTTTATTACCGCTAATCATTTTAAAGCTCAGTTTTTAAAACCTTACGCTGTAACTACAGCCCAGGCAGTATATTAATGACTAACCTCATATTGTGGATGGATTATCTCAGTTGTTCTCCTGACTGTAGTTTGGTCCGTTTACATCCTGCCATGCAATTGCATTTGTTCCTAACCACCAGGAACCCTCACGTTAACTTTTATCAAGTGGAAAAACGTTAGCATTCATCCTCCAGCTTCACTGTTTATATTATGCTAACGTAGCTGTGTCGCTAGTAATCACATTATATACCAGCTAGCCAAACTTCAGTAACCCTACAAAACCTCACTGCTGTTTACTTTCCTGGCTTAATTTATGTCGGAAGTAATAACAGAGCTGTACGTCTTAATTTGTTTCAGAAATCCCTCAGTCAGAATATGGTATATTATATTAGATGGAAACTAGCGAGCTAACTCCCTGCTAACTTCTAACTCTGTTAAATTTCATAAATTATGTTTTCATGGATGCCTGGATGTTAAACTTAATTTTAACACCTGGTAGAGCAGCAACACTGATCATTTTATTACAGATGAAAAAATTTAGACAGTTATTCAACTCTCAGTGATGCTGCAGTGATCGTTTGACTTGGGGACCTGCAGCATAGTTTGGGCCCAAACACAGCTAATGACGTCAGACCTAAAGACCAGATACCCCCTCCACCAACCTTTACACCTGGCACATTGCAGTCAAGTACTGTTGTACTGGCAACCGACAAACGTGTGACAAACATGTAAGTTGTCACACTACAGAACACTTCTGCACTGAGTCTTTGCTCCACAGCATCCAGTGCTTTGCATTGCATTGCACTTCTAGATGTAAGGCTTGGATGCAGCTGCTTGGCCATGGAAACTTATTCCATAAAGCTCTCTGTGCAGTGTTCTTGAGCTAATCTGAAGGCCACATGAGGTTTGGAGGTCTGTAGCGATAGACTCTGCAGAAAGTTGGCACAGTGTGTTCCTCAACATTTGCTGACCCGGCTCTGAGATTTTATGTAGTCTACCAGTTTGTGGCTGAAATGCTGTTGTTCCCAGGCACTTCCACTTTGTTATAATACCACCAACTGAAGTGAATGATTTTAATGATTTGGATTGATGTTAGTTAATATATATTACTGTAGCTTTATTATGTGTTTTATCTCAGATGTGTAATTATAATCAGGATAAACACTACAGAAGGAGACTATTGGCTGTTTTTATTGCCAATTAAAAATGTCACTTATACATCTGGCACCTGGTGTCAGATAGAATCAGTTGTAAACCTCATCTCCTTCCTCATTCCATTCTCTGTTAAAATGACCCGGAGGTGGATTTTTGATCTACTTCTCTCAAGTACAGCTGCTACTCACATTTCTAGCATAACAGTGATCTGTAAATAACATTGTATGTATTGAAGATAACCCTTTACAGCAAAATGAACATGTCAGGCTTTGCATTCTTCTTGTAATCAAGGGCAGGCTTTGTTTGTCAGATCATGGTTAGAATGACTTTCGACAGGTTTTGTGTAGATTGCATGCTTTAGTGACATGATGCACAAATGCAAGCTGACTTGAAATTCAAAAAGTTTAATTTTCATTTAAACAATAACATTGGGCGTAGCCTTGGCTTTATTTTCTTTGTCATGCAAAGTGGACACCAATGTGCAAGCAGATTAATGCTGTAGTTCTTGTTGACATGCAGAGGACAACCCAGACAACTAGGAAGTCATAGCCTCTTTTCACAGCTTTGACAGGCGTGTTTGCTACACAAGCTAAATGAATGACTCTTGTAGAAGTAATAATAAAAAGAAGTTGCAGTTTGGTATGGTAATCTTTGAATAATGTTTTATTAACATGTTGTGAAACTTTTAAGTAAGTAACAGGAAATGACCTAAAAAATCATCACCCATTAAAATGTTTCAGCTTCCTGTTGGTGTTGTAGTAACATATCAGTGTTGTGTTTTGTTTTTTGTTTTTTATAGATGCTCTTTATATTTATCTGATTAACTGAGGTGATATTTGTAGTTTCCTCCAGTGGGATTTTGATTTCGAATCTTTACGCTTTGTAGTTTGCAGCACAGGATGCTGATTTTTAGAACCTGACCATTTTCTCAGCAGGCAGATATTATCTGCTGATATTAGCCATTTGGTGGTCTGTTGTGTGAAGAATTTATAATAACTGATTATTAACTGATTAATTCAAGATGGAATTAATTGAGATGGAAGAAACACCCTTCAACTACATTATGAGAGTGGCTGTTGCATAGTTTGTCCATCAGAGGGTGCTCTGCAGCCTCCCTTTTTGCAACACCTGGTTGATAGACCACAACAAAACAACTGGCTGATTGAGATCTGAGTCAGGTGTAAGCGTAAATGAATAACAGCACATAAGAAACATTAAGAAATTTGTGCTTTTTTGTGTTTAAACCTCAACTGGCTTTACATTTTGATTGCTATTAAGCATTCAAGGCTAATGCAGCCTTGAATGCTGATTAAGCGCAAGCTGATACGTGCTGATATTAGCATATTACAAAGCCCATATTTCAACTAGCACATTTATTTCTATGTCTGCTGGTTATAAATGGATTTGCATTAAGTTTTACCAGAGGTGGGTTTTGCCGCAACCTGGATATGATCAACAGCTAAGGTCTACCTGTATCAGGATCAGGATCTGATGTAAGAAAACTGATATAAGAAAAATAGAAGAAATGAGAGACCAGCTGTCTTTCTTAGTCATCTTATTTTTGTCTTCACTGAGGTTTCAGATCAGTCAAAAAAACTGTTTTGAATTTGGTGAAAGCAACAATGCACAGTGTGAAAACTAACAGTTTGTTTTCTCAGGGCCCCCAGGGTGGTTTTAAAACCACATCAAAGAATATCAAGAATAGTAAAGTGCTTTTTATTTTAATTCTTGTCATCTCGCATTGTGTAACTGTTGTTGTCAACTGAACACTTCCTCATAGCTGTATAAATAGTCTTACAAAAAAACTCTGGGAGATTATCTTTAATTGTATAGAAACTATAATGAATACGTCTGAATACAGCAATCTATATTTGAATTCATAAAGAAAGGAGTGGTATGTATGGCAAAATACCTTATGTTAGGTAAACACTTACAGTGTTTGCAGTTACTCTGAAACCCAAAGAATAGAAGCAAATTAGGGAAAAAAGTGGAAATTGCCTAGTAGATGTTTTTTGGGTTACCTCTGTTCAGTCCCCAGGACACAGGAATTTTTAATAAATGCTCAGAGGATTTGTGCTGGTGGTAGAAATACCAAGGAGAGGGCAGTTCTGAGCCTTTAGCTTTAGCTGAGTGAAGCTTTTTCATCAACAGGAATTTTACATGTTTTGAAAGTCTTTGTCATATGTCACATGGTTTAAAACAATATTTATCTTTGTCTCTGCAGTATGATAACGATTACAGCGGTCACATAAAGGAAGGGGACCACCAAAATGTAAGTGCTACTGTCTAATTTGTAGTTTGTAAGATGATTTTTGTTGTTGACTGGTTAATATGCAAATCAGCTTTAGCCACGACATCAGAAAAGGGTTGCGTCTGACAGTTTTATCCTAAGTTGCATCTTTGTGGTTGAAGAATTTTGCAACACATTGTCCCTTTCATGTGTCTATGCTGGTGGTTTTCAGTATTATGCCATGCCAACAGCAGTGTGGGTCTTTGACCGACGCGTGCTTATATCAAGGTTTAATTCCAGATTATTGTGCTCTGTTTAGAATGAGATTGAACAGTAGGCTATTTGTGGTTCAGCATCCAGTGTGTGTTGTCCATCTTTTGTAGCCGGTCAGGGTTAGGAAGCTGGGCTGGGGTGATTCCAGGGTACTGGGGTTTATTCGGTGAAAGATACATGGCTTGCTGGAGAGGCTTAATAGTGATTAAATAATCCACTGCCTAGACGAGAAGCATAAAACTGCACAGAATACAATCTCTTAAAACCTGTAAGTGACTATACTTTGTTTTGTTTTTTTGTTTTTTTAATTAGAGTTGTATAAATGTGGCGAAAATAATACAACCCAAACAGTAAAGAATTAGGAAAGCTGTATTCGAGTCTCGTCAAATTCACGTGAACAACAGTCTGACTTGAAATCAGTGCATGAAAGTAAAATGAAAGAAGTCCTGTGATCATTTTGTTGTTAAAGATTAAAAATTCAAACATTTCCAAGTTATTCTTCACATAAATAGGGGTGGAGCTATTATACTGTGGTTAATAGCATTACTGGTAATAAATTTGAAGTTTAAATATTAATGGTGCAGCGACCCATAATAAAGGCAAAAAACTGTTTCTGATCAGATACTTCCTGATTAAAAAGCTGCCCAGTTTGTGCGGAAGTAGATGGGGCACTTTGGTAATACTACTAGTAGTAAAGTAATAATCTTGTTTTTCTGTTCAGTATGAGATGGACAATGAGGCTGTGAACATGTCTGAGAGTGCCAGAGATTCCCAGAGGTCCTACCTGCTCACCGTTAACTTAAAGGAAGGACACAACTTGGTCATCAGGGACCGCTGTGGTAAGGAGCTCATATCAGCACTACTACAACTCAGCTTTTTGTTCCAGATTATTGTGTATTGCATGCTAAAATGGCTTCAGTGATGTACAGCAACACTAGCATTAAAATACACAGTCTGAGAAAAACAGAAGATCAACAGGCACCGCTGTGATGCTGATTATCATCCAGGAAACAGGATCAGTGCAGAAGCAAGTAATACTTCAGCACAGTGGAAAATGAGAAGTGTGGCAGTGGAATCCTATTCAACTGATAAAACAAAATCCCTTTACCCTCCCACCCGAGGATCATTGTCTGACTAGAGCTTCATCATTTTAACTTCCCCAAATTTTCCTCTGCATATGATTACCTTACTTGAAAGTTCAATGCGCTCTAAAAGCAAAGATGCAGTTACCTGTTGGTGTATGTTTATACCTTAGAGCTACACGCCTACTTCTTTTTTTTCTGAAACTGTGGCTTAATTCTGACTAGATCTTACAATGTCATCATGCATCACGTATTTTCTTGTGTATGCCTGTGCCAATGAGTAAGTGTTACTATTGTTATTGCTTTGTCGTCTTCTCATACTGAGAAACGTATCTGAGTTGACTTGCTAAATCTCTTAAACTTTATGAATTATAATTCCCGTAAGCGTGGACAGATGCTTGAGCCTACAAAAGGGAAAAAAACCAAAAACGAAACCCTCCGCCATTCCTCATAGTCGCTTTTTTTCCCCCTGTATGTGTCAGTGTTGACTCGTGTGTTTGGCCTTGACTTGATAAGGACAACCAGGAATGTCTGTTTTGATTACACGCAGTGTTATTGACTCCAGGGACACGAAAGACAGCTGAGTGTCAGGTTAGCTGTGAAGCTCTTGTAGCAACACGAGCAGGATTCCTTGCAGCGGTTTAGAACCTGTCTGAGCCACACCCAGCATTCAATACAGAAAGCCTTTCACTCTTGGATTATATTTTCCTCTTGAGTGTGCCTGCATGTTGACACAACCAGACTGTTGGTAAAGATAAGATGGAAAATAAAGAGGATGATCAAGAGGCAAGCGGATTTGGTTTCACCACATTGTTAAGACCACATGGTGCAACAAGCTTTTATTTTTTTCTTTTTGATCAGATTATACATGCAGCAGTCGTAGCATGCGGTGGCAGCTGTTTTGCTAATGACTTGTTGTTTGAAGGGTCTATAAAGCCTATTCTAATAGCAACACCATAAAGAATCGGGCAAGCTCATGTAGTGTAATGAAGCAGAGCAGTCTAAGCTCCTCGTGAAATTTAAGCTATGATCACAGCTGTGTTTGGTAGACTGCTGCCCTCACCTGGTTGATTGAGAGACTATTCAAAAGATACACCTCCTACTTCCTTTAGTCTGAAGTGAAAATGATACAGAACAGCAACAGAAAGTGAGATTTAGAAGTTTCAAAAGTGACTCCATGTGGAATTTGTAGTGTTAATCTTTGGGCCTGCCTATATATGTTAGAGTGTTTAAAAGAAACTCGCACAAAACCTGCAAAAGTGATGTTTTCAGTTGCAGTTAGTTTTCACACAGGAAGCTGAAATGTGATTGGCTATTGTTTCAGGAAGTTGTGGTTACATCGGTTGGGACCACATCCTCCATACAAAAATGAGAGATCACACAGAGCAGGTCAGACCTTCTACGTAATAGTGCAAACCGGTACATTTACATAGAAGTTGAAAAACAATAGCGACAGTGTTAATTAGAAGTATGCAAATGTCAAGTTTTCAAGTATTTATTAAAGACAGTCATGATGACAACGCTGCTTTTGAAAGATGGAAAAGAGAAGTAGCTATAATCATGCTTTGTGTTCTGAAATAACATGTCCTACAACTCACATTATAATGTTACTAAGTAAGATCGTGTCATTTTAGTTTATTAAACATTATGGACTTTATTTCACTCAGAGGTAACAGCTGTGGCATAGGCTACATGGCCTGCAGCATGTTTAATATTCACAAGGAAAAAGTAATTTTATATTCTGGGGCTACATAGCAGGATTTGGGTTTATCCAGGTAACTTCTTATTTAGGCGTGTTGCCATGCTAACCTAGGCTGCAGACCTAACATACACGGAGCAGGTTAGGTTCAAGATCAAAGATCATTAAGGGAAAAAATCCCCAGTTACTGACCAGTTCTCTGAAAATAGTGTCACCGTTCCTGGAAAATCAGTCAGGCTCGTATGTGCAGATATCAGGAGGGTCTTTTTTTTCTTTATCTTTACTTTTGTGAGGATTATTAATAAAAAGAATTTTAGATGAATTATAGTTTTGTGATAGTCATAAGTCTGTTAACTTCCACAGTCAGCATTCTTTGCTTGCTTTTCTTCCTGCCTTCAAATAGGTTAAACTTTATTGATTTGGTTGGCATTTTTCAGTCTTATTGACCAAAACAAGTACTCACACAGTTCTCACATACTTATACAGAGATTTTAATACTAAATTACTATAGAGTGCTTTTGCTCTCACATTGCAGATTTCTCTGCAGCACATGTGTTGCTTTCAGTCTGTATTATGTGTTTAAGATCTCCGTATATGTCTGGGGTCATAATTTTGTGCTCCTTTGTAAAATCAGCCACTCTGCTAACAGTGCATGATTCCACCCCTTTGTGTGAATGTTCTCATAGCCTGACTGGGAAACCCTGGGTTAATTTGGTGTGTTATTAAAAGCTATGTGTGACTAAGCCGATGGCTGATTTTAGTTTAAGTGAATCAAGATAATGAATAAATACCCTACTTATATCTGTCTTGCTTCATATTACAGGGCCCTGATGATGTCATTCCAAAAAGTATGTTTGTTTGTTTATTTGTTTGTTTGTTTTCTATTTACTGGTTTGCAATATTCATTCTCAGGTACCAGCGACCCCTACGTCAAATTCAAATTGGATGGAAAAACATTCTACAAAAGTAAAGTGGTTTATAAAAACCTCAACCCTGTATGGAATGAGTCCTTCACTTTGCCCATTAAGGATCTGAATCAGAAGCTTTACATCAAGGTAACTTTTTTTTTTTAATGGTCAGTTTAATAATTGTCATGTCAGCAGTGTGGGAAATAATGAATGTGAAAGTTTTAATGAGCAACTTTAACAGTGAGAGTCATTGTCTGCTGTGGAAATGTCCATGTCAGTGCATGTTTTCTGTCCTTCGTTATGTAGTTAGGATGACATTTTCTTTGTCAAAGTGTTATTAAAATCAATGTATGATTAGTGTCTGTGCACCTTTCTAAATCCAACAAAACGGCTGGTATCACTCTGTATGAGTTTTCAAGGATACTGCTGTAGGACAGTCAGCACAGTTCTCCTTACACGAACTGTCTTGTGTTAACAGACTGTTGATTTTTGATATACAGGTGTATGACCGTGACCTTACAACTGATGACTTTATGGGCGCTGCAAGTGTCCTTCTGAGTGATCTGGAGATGGACAAGTGAGTATGGTGATGTGGAAGTGCTTGAAGCAGCTGGACAGAGCTCTGTTGAGGTGTAGCATGTAAATTATAGTGATCCTGGAATAATAAAATTGGAAAAATAATATTGAACACATCACCAGTTTTCTCAGTGAATATATTTCTAAAGGTACTATGCAATGAAATTCTCACTAGATGTTGGCAAAAATGCATCTAATCCACACAAGCAAAGAAATCAAACCATAGATGTCCATAAATGATGTGTTTTTAATGAGAAATGACACAGGGAAAAAGTATTGAACACCTGAAGGAGGCATGGAAAGTCGTGACACCAGCTCAAAAACCTTTGCAACCTTGTTTTGCGAAACATACTGATGGGATTGATTGCAAAAGAATTTGTAAACTACCGAAGGTTCCAATGAGCACAGTTGGGACCATAATGCGGAAGTGCAAAGAACATCATTTCACCATAAACTGTGGCCATTATGGTGAAATGATGCTGCCAGCAAGATTTCATACAGAAGTGAAAATAAATATCAGAAGAGTTGTTCAAGAGCCAAGGAGCACTTGTGGAGAGCTGCAGAAAGACTTCAAATCAACAGGTACAATTGAAAGAAAACTATAAGTAACCACCATGACCTGTATGCACGCTCATTACCTCCATTTCTGAAGAAAACATATGTTGAAGCATGTTTAAAGTTTACTGATCAACATTTAGACAAGGCTGTAAACATACCAGCAGTAAAGTTTGAAGGTGAGAACATCATGGTGTGGGGCTGTTTTCAGCATACGGCACTGGAACGCTTCATGTAATTGAAGGAAGGATGAATGGAAAAATGTACAGAAACATTCTTAATTAAAAATCTGTTAAATCTACCAGGATGATGAAGAAGAAATGAGGGTGAACGTTTCAGCAAGACAATGATCCCAAACGCACAGACATGGAAACTTTCAGTTGGTTTCAGAGAAAGAAAATACAGCTGCAAGAATGGCCCTGCCAGTCTCCTGACCTGAATCCAACTGAAAATTTGTTGAAAGAACTAAAGCTCAAAGTTTACAGAAGGGGCCCAGAGAACCTTCAGGATTTGAAGGCTGTTTGTGTGGATGAATGAGCCAAAATCACATCTGAGGATGGATGTAACTAGTTTCTCCATACAGGAGGCGTCTTAAAGCTGTCGTCACCAACAAAGGCTTTTGTTTAAAGTCTTAAATAAATTTCAGGTTATTGAGAATCTGTTGAGAATTTCATTTCAATAGCACCTTTAGAAAGATATCTACTTATAAAATTGGTGACGTGTTCAATACTTACTTTACTTCAGTATGTGAAATAAACTATTTCCAGGCACTGCATTGGCTCAACCCATTTATGGGTTTGGCAACGCAGCTGCATTTAGCTTATGAGTGTTGAACTTTACTTTCAAAGCATTTGCCCATTAATTATTAACATTGCAGTGGCTGCTTTTACTGTAGAATTTATTTTTAGAATGTGTAGTGTGTCTGTAATGTGGGAACAGTTTGGGATTATAGTGTGGGTGCTTTTCCACATTTCTACACTCCTCTTTGAACCTGAAATAAATTACCTTAATGAAAGTAACCACCAAGAAATTGTCACCAAGTTATCAAATGCCTCGTTATTCTCTCTAGCTCAGTTCTATACCAGTTTGTGCACACACAACCACTCCCACTTATGTTTATGGCCTTACAGTGAGTAACTGAGTCCAGGTGCATCTAAGACAAAGCTGCAATGAGTTCAGCCTGTGCCCTCGTGTAGCTCGGCTTGCCAGTACAAGTGTTAATTTGACCTGAGACCTTTGCGTTACCCCAGTGTTAATTAAACACCTCTCTTGTCCTTTGTCAGCAATTTAAACATGAAGAAGTAAAATTAATTGTATTGTTGTGGTATCATATTGCTCTAAGCCTTAGTATTTAATGCAGTTGTGCTCTGCATATCTTTTAAACATAATTTTTGACAATTATTGACAATTATTGCATAGAATACATTTTCTCTAGTTCATCTCCTCAGTGATCTGATGCTTATATTTTTACATCCTGTGGTGCTTGTTCTGAATAATTTCAAAGGCATGCTCGATGGCACATGACTGCCCATCTCTCATCAAGAACCCGCTTTGTTTTCAGGGTCAATGAGATGTCTTTGCGCCTGGATGATCCAAACAGCCTGGAGGAGGACATGGGCGTCGTATTGGTGGACTTGAGTCTGTCACTCAGAAATGGAGACAGCAAAAGAAGCAATGTATATCAAGCTCCCTCATGTATTTGCTCCATGCTTTCAAGCAGAAGGCAGACTTGTCGTGCATTGCATTTATCATATGTCTGTGTTTGTGTCTCTGTTTCTGTGTAAAGCCTACTAACTAGTGTCATTTTGTTTTGCACCTAAAATGCATGCTCCTGGCGGCAGAAATGGCACCAAAAACGAACACGAAGTAGTAGGGTAAGGCATGGTGGCTGGAACACATAGGAAAGACTTTATGGACCCTTCATTCTAATCAGTATTATACAGATATCTGCCAAATATAAAAAGGAGAAAAACAAATGAGGCCCATTGGTCTGATGAATTTTTTTTACACCATGTTCAGGTTTCATGATTTTTTTCTAATTCAGCTCAAATTGGTAACAAAAGGTAATGTAAAAAAAATTCTGACAGTAGATCCTTTAGTTTTGGCAGTTACCTGTGCCTCACTTGATTCCACAAGAGGGCAGCAAATCATTTTATTTCACAAATCAGGGTGCAGTATCTTGAAGAAATTTAACAGATGTACTCAGTGGTTTGAAGACTAAACTCTTTCAGTAGTTATTAGTCAGTGTTTCCTTAATTAACTGACTGGACATATTCCTATTTGGTACTAACCTATATACAAATCAGGGTAAATTAATTGTTTCAATATATTCAGTGATAATTATAAAAGGATCCCAAATACAGAAGATTCCTGATCCCAGTTAACTTGATAGCAGCAGACCAGCTAAAATGAATATAGAGTTTGAGTGAAAGCGACAATGTACAATGTACAACATATGCATTCAAAATTAAATAAACCGAAATTCTTATTTTTAGCCCAGACCTGACAGGCTATAGTGGAAGTCCCATAACAAGGTCACACTTATTATGGCACCTTATTATCCTATGATGATAACCATAGGATTGTTCCAAGTAAAAAAAAAAAAAAAAATCCTGTGATCACCTTTGACCATTATCATAAAAAAAGCAGAGATGCTTACCAGCATTTCCCAGTAACAAGTCCGACTGTTGTGTTCTGCCTGCTCACTGATGAGGTATTTGACTCACAGAGTTAAGTTGGGGAATGCATGCTTTTTTTTTTTTTTTTTTTTGTCTGCCTCGCTATTGTCTGCAGGTCCATTCTATGTACTGCATGAAGCAATGCTACGCAAGATTAGACAGTTATACATGTGGCAACATTGCACATTCTCAGGATTAGTTAGAAAAGCTTTTGACTGTGTCTGCATGCCTATAAGTTTGAAGTTGTTTTCATTGTTGAACAGATGTACCTACTGTGTGCATGTGCTTCAAATTCTTCTTGTAGTCTGCCAACTGCATGCTGTGCAGCTGTTAATTAAAAAAGCGTTTTCTGCATGTGTCATTACAAAGTTGGCTTGATCTGTAGTGATTGAATCTGGCTTAAAGTTATCTCAGGGGTACACTTTGTCTCTATATAAACTCAACTAATTATCTTAAAACATGATTCCAATTATACGTGGAGGCTTTACCTAATCTCTGAGAATGTTTCATTTTCTTATTGTTTCATTTACCTGTCTTCCATGGACAATTGTTATAATGTCTCAAACATGGTGGTGTTGGAACTGCAGGAAACTGAATTTTGATTTTTTTTAAATATAATTTTTTTTGTATCCTTAAAAAAAAGCTGAAATTGAATGTATTTATTTATTTTTTAAATTTAAAGCATTACCTCTCATTCCTCTCATTTAATTTTTTTTTGTATCCCTACTTTTGCAGGCTGGAAAGAATTCTCAGCCTATTAGTTTGTCAGAAGAGCTGAAGAAGAGTCAGCTGTGGACATCTGTTTTGTTGGTGACTCTGGTTGAGGGTAAGAAGCTGCCGGTGGACAGTCAGGCAGGTCAGTTCTCCGTTCTCTTCAAACTGGGAGAGCAGCGATACAAAAGCAAGGTATATACCTCAACAGAAGACTGTTGCTCTTAATTTTTTCCTCTTCCTAATGTGTCTTTGTGATTCCTAATCCTGTTCCTTTTTCCCTTTTGTAATTTAAAGTGTGTAGATGTTTTATGTTAGCCTAACCTCAACTGATTTCCAGTATTCACAGTGACTTATATTGTATTTATTCATTTATTTAGTTGTTGTTCTCTTCATTTTGCTCTTTTTTGGGGGGTGAGTATTCCACGTTATTCTCGATAGGTGTGCCTGTAGAACTAAAAGAAAATAAATCAATCTGATGTTAGTTTCAGGTAACACTCCAACTGTTATATATTGCTCTTTGCTCTGGATAAAATGCCCCCTGATGATGACACGAGTTACTTTGGCTTGGACACTTTCTTATTTCTTAATTTAAAACCCAGAATATCAAATGAAATTTGAAAAGTGAATTTTCAAGCTAAATAATGCTAACAAGCTGCATTATTTGTACTTAAATTTAAGTCTATTCTGTTTTCAACTTAAGGAAATCATTTGCTCAAATAATCATTTAAAATATGACTAGATGTGGATGTTAAGCCTTAGTAATCTTTTTCTGAAAGATACATGGGGTTAGTTATTCTTTGTTCTTGTTTGAAGATACATTTTAAGCTGATATGAAATCTATAGGATTATTAGGCCCAAATCACTTTAAAGTGCTTTTATTAAAATATACATTTGCAGAAGGGCCACATGAGGTTAATGCCATTGCACTGAAAATAGACTTTCAAAAGTCATAAAAAAAATCCAAATATTGATGTAATAGCTGAATCTGTAAACAGATTTGCATTTCAAATTGATTTATAGTTTATGGTGTATAGTCCAGAAGATTTTATATTTTTCAAAGGTCTTAGGCTCTTTAACAAATAAAAACATTTGTCTTAGTGTTATTTTATATCTTGTGTGTCTAGTGATGAACAGAATTATCACATTTTAATTTTCCCAACATTCCTGTTAAATAAAATGCTGGCAGACTAGTTTTCACTTATAAAATCTAGAAACATTTGTACACATAAATCCCACTGCATGATTAAACAATCACCTAAAGGCGATTCTTATGAATAGCAGCGTAAATGTGGGATGAACTAAAGTCATTACCGGCAGAGGCAGGGTAAAACAGGGTGAGTGACAGCACAACTAAAAAGATGACATTGCTAGAATCTAAAAACATCACACATTTGCATTAGTGCAAAATCCAAGTGACAGGTCAGTTATCTTCTGCCATTAAGATATTTCAAAGTTATTTTTTCACATTGTTGATGCTGTTATGCAGAAGCAAAAAGACCCAGGCAATACTGAGGGCTAGTTTCCAGCAGTGCCAGGAAAAGAGCAAAAAAATGATCAGGGGGGTCTTGTTAAACCCATTTGCAGACTAGAAAGTACTTGTCAGAAGTAAGTGTTGATGGAAAACTTTCTTTGGTTCAATGTATGAGCAAAGGCTAGCAAATTGGGAATGTACAGAAAAACAAGGACCGGGGAGAAAAGAAGGTAACAAATGTTCCAAACCTGGAGCATTTGGGAGGGAGTTGCCTTTGGAGAAAGGTCGGCGATGGCTCTGAGTGTCTGCAGGCAATAGAGATGCATGGCAGAGGTTCTTATAGGTTTGATTTTCCACAGATGGGTCTGAGGACTTGGTTGTTAATAGTGGTCTCCTCAGTCCTAGCAAGTACAGACAGAATTTTATCCATGACTGAATACCATCAAGGAGACTTTTGATTGGTCCAGAATTTGTTGTGCAGCATGACTGTGAGCGCAAATATACAGCCAGAGTCAGAATCATCTTCAGCCACAAAAACACGGAGTCCTGAAACAGATGGTGTGCCCCCCTGATCTCACAGTCGTCTGGGATTATTGTACATGGAAAAACAAATGAGACAGTCTACATTTCTTTTGTTTGCTGCACTTTACGTAAGTGAGGGTAACTAATAAATAATTATTGTTCAAAGTAACCTCACTTTACAAAACTTAGTATTTCATTGAGCATTTTTGGTTTCCATTAACTGATACTGGGTTTATGAGGCAATACAAAGATGCCTTTGGTAGCGCAAATGTTAAGCCTAACCCTATAATCTTTCATGTGACCATAGATCACATGGGGAAAAAAAACAAAGCCATGAAAAAAGAAAGGGATCTAAAATGGTTTTGCAGCGTGTAATATGGCATGGCCAGTGTCTGCTGCATCATCCAGCTCTCCTGGCAGCTGGATGATGTCTGGCGCTGATGCTCACTTTTATGCGCTGTTGGCTGCGTACTGTCATTGATGGTTATTTCACGATCGTGCAACATCATGCATTACACATCAAAGCAGCGTGATAACGAGCAGCATTGCTGATTTTCTTTTCCTTGTCTTATATCCAGGTGCAAAGTGACGGTAATTATCTGTTCTCCTATCCGTCTCCTAATGTGAGATGGAAATTTCTGATGTGTCTATCAGAAGCTGCTAAACCCCCAAAATAGTCTGTTTAGAAAAAAAAAAACAATTAAAGTTAACATCTGGACATGATGCAGATACTTTTCTGAATTTTAAATAAAGGGCCAGCTGGAAATCTACAAACACGTCAGTCAAGTCTGTGTTTTGAAGACTTTGCAAATACGCTGACTTTGACAGCATTTAGACAAAAATAATTGAGAAAACACGGGAATAATGTTTCTTCACACTTTAAAGTGAATTTCAGTGTCATTGTTAATTGTTGTGAATTTTTTAAAACAACTTTTAAACAGTTTTCTTTTTCTTTTTGATTCAGGATCACTGCAAAGTGCCAAATCCTCAGTGGAGAGAAAGGTTCACCTTCAAACAGTTTTTCAACAGTCCGGAATATCTGGAGGTGGAGCTCCGATCCAAGGAAGGACGAAAGGCTGCGGAATCCCTGGGGAAGTGAGTTTGTTCAGCTATTACAGTATTTATTTGTGTGTGCTTGCCCTTTAATTAAAATAAAAAGTGGTTTCTGGATTTTTTTTTTTTTTTTTTTTTTTAAATGAAAGCTCTTTGCATGTTTTTGTTTTTTGTGTGTGTGTTTGATCTGGCCCAAATATGTGGAACTTGTGTGTGTACAGGCGTTGCGTGAACCTGTCAAAAATTCCTTTCGATCAAAGGCAATTGATAGAAATGGAATATGGGGGAGGACACGTGTATTGCCTCCTTACGCTGACCACGTGCAGTGGCGTCTCCATCTCCGACCTCTGTGCCGCACCACTCAGTGAACCCCGTGAACTTCAGAACCAGCTGGACAACTATGTCAGTATTTTTGCCGTTTAACTTCTATTTATACTGCACTCTACCACCAACATGTTTAAATATATAAACACTTTAACATGCCTTTTCACTTTGAACAAGCCTATTCTCTGCTCTCAGAATATGATTAGCTGTCATTGGCATCAATTCCACAAGATGTTGTTTGTGTATTGTCTTTTTGCCACCTTAAAACTATCTGGCTGTTTTTCTCTGACTTAAATTGCCTGAGGTGTATATTTACAACCGAACTCTATCTGAAGGACTGAACGCTGGCACTGCTGCTACGTGATTGTAAAAGTGTGCTGAAACTACAAAAATCAAATATTGATACATTAATAACAAAATAAATATAATGGTGTGCTGTTAAACACACATAATTAATGATTTAATTTAAATAATTTCATTAAAAAAAGTTCCAGCATTCATATGTCATGCAAAAACCTGCTACTTTGTTTATTTTGTCAGTTTTAAAAGTAATTGATTCACTTATTTATGCATACTTTTCATCTTATCCCCTTCTATTTATTTCTATATTTTCTTATGACATTTCTTTAAGAGAGCTGAGCTCAGTGCCCAACAACACATTTTGAAAACAGGTGGAAAATAATACACAAGTGTAACTGTATATGTTTACATTTTTTTAAATGTCTAAATTATAATGTAAATATTAAAATGGGAAAAGTCTTTACATTGGGGGAATGATACTAATATAGGTAAAGTAATACAGAAGCAAATTAAAACAAAAGTATTAATGCCACAGTTTACATTTAGGCTAGTATGTACATTTAATTCTAATATTTTGGTGCATTTTATGCCATACTTGCTGAATGATTAGCTAATAGCGTCTAGAGTGATGCTGCGTATACGTTCCGTATAGTAAACCATGTTTGTCATTAAGCTTGTTTTTAAATAATCCAGTGCATTAACAAATAACAACAACAAAAAACATTTTGACATCCATGTTTTGGGGTTTTGTTCTAATTTTTATTTTGTCCTCCACAACTCCATCCTTTAGCTTCGACAGTAACTCAGAAAATACGCCCTTGGCACGACTTTAAAAGAGAAAAATAAATATTAATCTTAAATATCTTCAGCTAAGTGAGCTAACTCAGGGTGGCTGTATTCTGTTTATTAAAGCTAGTAAACATGCCAAGAAAAACTGAGCAAACATCACATCTAACCCTAACATAGGCTAAAAACACGCATTTACTAAACTAATAATTGGGCTTAAAATACAAGTTTGAAGAACTGAAGTGTAAATATTTAATATTTAAGTCAAAGTCATCCTGAAAACCTACAGCCCTTTCTGCGCTCTGTGTTAAGGGCCAAGAGATGGCAGTATGTGCCTGGTAATGGGTTACTGCTAGGTCTGTGTTACGCAAATGGCATTCTTTCGTGACAAGCTGCTTTTAGGCAGATGTGTCTGTGTACATCTAAGAAATTTAAGGTCTGGAAATGCAACCTGATCATGCAGCTAGACTAGCAATGAAAAGAGATGCCGTGACAGAAATAAATTTAGCCCAAGAAGGGAAAACAGGTCCAGATTGTAGCCATTTGGTAAACTGTACTTGATCATGTACAGAGAGGAATAACTACCTATAGTAGATTGTTTTGGAGACACCACCCCATTGCAGTCTGCCTTAAACGCTGTTATCAAAAGCTTTCACTTTAAGTGCTATGCTAGTTTATAGATGTTAGATTTGCAGCCACTGGTTTCTTTTCATGCCAGAAAAGTATGAAAATACTTGCAGTGACTTGATGCTTGCTTGTGATGTGTAACGTACTTTGGTAAGCATTCATTTGCAATTGTGTGGCAGCCCAGTTACAAGTATGGACTGTTTTGAGCACGTGCCTTGATAGTGTATTTAAGGTTTAGTGGAAAATGCTGATGCCTAAAACTTGCAAAGAAAATTTTTGTTTTGCAATATAAATAAATTTAGTTGATGCCTCCCTCAACTAGCATCGTCAAAAGGTTTAAGGTTGTAAGGCTCAAAAGGTTTTATGGTTAAGAGTATTGCGGAGAACCTGAAGTAACATCTTATGCTGTCACATAAATCTGGTTTTAGATTGAAGGATTTCTTATTTTTGTGCATTCTCTGCTGAATTAAACACTCTATTTATGCTTTGCAGGTTTGCCAAACCTAATTTTTCTTGTCTGCTTACTGTCTCTCCAGAGTTTAAAAAGGTCCCTCACAAATCTTCGTGACGTTGGGTTCCTTCAAGTCAAAGTTATTAAGGCTACTGATCTGATGGCTGCTGATTTAAATGGTATTTCATGCATTTAGATTCGTCTTAATGACAAATTTAAATGAAACACAAGCCCTGCTATAAAGTTTTGAGTGTTGTGTTCTGCAGGCAAGAGTGACCCTTTCTGTGTGCTGGAACTGGGGAACGACAGACTACAAACCCACACGGTCTACAAAAGCCTAAACCCAGAATGGAATACAGTCTTTACATTGTCAGTTTGGGTTTCTGTTTCCACACCCTTTTTGTTATTTAAACTGAAACATATTATTGAACATTACTTTTCTTACATTACTGAACCGTTTTACTGTTTTACAAATAAATTGAAATATCCTGACATATTGCTATACGGTGTGCTGATTTGTAGGCATCTGACCTCGTTCTGTGTCTCTGCAGCCCTGTCAAAGACATTCATGATGTTCTGGTGGTGACTATCTTTGATGAGGATGGAGACAAGGCGCCAGACTTCCTTGGAAAAGTTGCCATTCCTTTGCTTTTGGTACGTACAACCTCACTAAGAGTCTGTGACGTAGACAATAATCTATTTGCACTCTGTCTAAATTAAAGTGAAGAGGGCGATAACACTCCAGCAGGCTGAAGACTTGCTAAGATGTAATCCAGCGTGACTGATGGTCAGGTTCATGGCTGAGTTCAGCACCTGATGCCCTTTCTGTCCTGCAGATCCGCAGGGGACAACAGATTGCCTTCCCGCTGAAGAAAGAGGACTTAGGCGAGCTGTCGAAGGGGAGCATCACTCTGGAGCTGGAGGTTATTTTTAACCCTGTAAGTAAAGGTTCACCCTGCAATGAGGACACGATGGCTTTGAAAGGCAGGCCTCATTCTGTCGTCTTCTTATTACTTTATCACTTTTTTTTTTTTTTTAATCAGGTCAGAGCAAGTATTAGAACCTTCCAGCCAAAGGAGAGGTATTTTATGGAGGACAATCCCAAGTTCTCCAAAAAGGTTTGATACATATTTTTACATTTATCCACGATTCATAGTTAACAAAGTATATTTATGAATGGGGAAAAAGTAAACAAATTGTCTTTCCATAACATCAAATTAAAATTTTAAGTTGCTTGTTTATTTATTTTTTCACTGGTTAAGTCTTCTGAAACTCAGCTGGAACATTTTTTTAAATGTGCAGAAAATGAGTCTACAATTATATTGATAATCAATTTAAATTATTTTGTGAGCAAAAAGTCACACTTTCAGTTTTTTCTGGTTGAAAACATGTTTTTAAACAAATGTGCTAGATGTTAAATAAAAATGATTTTAAAAAATGTGATATTTTTGTGATGCTGAAATATTTGCAACTTCAACCCAAAAAATTATTTGGAAACTAAAAAAAGACATGACAAATTGAACAAATGTTAACATGTTTTTATCAATTAGCTCTTTAAGAAATGGACATAAAAAATGAAGTACTTTTTTTTTCCTTTTCTTTTCTCTGGAAAGCAAAATGACTCCAAAAGCAGACCTTCTTTCCTTGAATTAGTTGAATTGGGCTTTAATTGAGGCCAACTTTGACTGAATTCTTGTTCACTGTTCTGCTACATTAGTTTGATATACAGTGTGCAAGACAGGGTGCGAGACAGGGTGCCTGACTGTCTGTACTTCCCACAAAGACTCATTGTTGTCAGACAATACATTGCTCACTAACGCCAAAATTGGCTTACACACACCGTGGACTCGGTTTGTAACGTGCAGGTTTTCAGTCTGTTTTAATATCGAAAGACCTGTTTGATGAAATCAGGTCAGATTACTGACATTTTTTGCCCCCTGACCAGAGTGGCTCATGCCAAGGCATACCAGCTCCTCTCGCTATTCCTCGAGCTGACTGGATGCTTTTTTTTTTTTTTTTTGAAGTGTGGTATGGGTGGAACTCCTTACAGAATTAAATCCAAATACCCTGAAATCAGTATCAACTATGACCATGTTTTCAACGCAGCTACTGCAGTATTTAACTGCTTTGTGTGTTTGTCTTTCAGGCTCTGGCCAGGAACGTGATGCGTGTTCAGACATTGTACAGGGCAATCATGTCGACTCTGCAGTACATCAAAAGCTGCTTCCAGTGGGAGAGTTTTCAGAGGAGCCTGCTAGCCTTCCTGGTGAAGTGCTTTAACTGCTTATCAACACACTATCTGCATTTCCCTCTGTTTTCCCTCCAAGGCTGCGGAAGACAACCGCAGTCTGGCCAACCCCTACTTGAACCCTCCTAGAGAGAATCTTAATCAATGCAGCACTGGGCTCAGCAGAAACACAGGCTCGGCCCTGGCTCTGTGTTGGAGTGGACGCTTTCAGTGTTGCATGTCTCCTGGATGTAGAGTTAAGCCTCAGCTGGAGAGAGTAGAGTCCCACTGGAGTCGAGATAGTCTATTTTTGTTCTGCTTCCCTGACAACTCATTAACCCTCTGTCCGGTCTGTGCTCGGTTTGATTTAGACCCCATTATGCAGACAGAAGTTCAATTAAAAGGCTCTTCAGAGATAAGGCTGATTCTCCGTCCTGTCATTGTTGAAGACAAGTGTTAAAGCAAATGTGAAGACAGAAACATGGGAGTAGCCTTTCAGCCTCTGTCTTTAAACTACAAAATAAAGTGGTTGCTGATCCTTTTTGGAATTATTCTTTCAGAGATCTGGCGTGATAAAAATGGCATACAGCAAGTTGTTCATTAACTATGCAAGCAATCAAGGTCACCTAAAGTTCCTTTTGTTTTTGCAGCTCATGGCCTGTAGGTGGCAATAAAGTTATGTCAAGCGTTTAGACTTTCTTAACAGACTAAAAGAGATACTGTAAGCCAGCCAGTGGTACAGTTTGTTCAATTTGCCGTGAAAAATGGGAGCTGCAGCACAGAGCTGTTATCTGAGCAGCAGCCACTCTCTGTGTTTTAGCTCTGAGTCGTGCATTTCATTTTTCAGCTTGGGATTACATTGATCTAAGCTGTGCCGTCCCAGATAAAGTCAGGGTCAGCGTACTTTAATAAGAAACTGTTTGCAATATTTGGTCTTTATTACAATATATGTTACTTTCCCAGTGAAGAAGATTCTTATTTACATAATTATGAAGAATGTAGCGTGCATACTGTGTTGATTATAAGCAATGATATTATTATTTTACCTGACAGCTCAGACACACATACGCTGACGGCGACATCATACAAGCAGGAACAAGTGCACAATGTACACACACATCCTCCCACTGCATCTCGGTGTTTGAAAGACAGTACCATCTGTACTCATGTTTTCACACTAATGCTCGCTGCCTTTTCAAGCCTCAGCGAGAAGAAATAAATGGCTGCTTAATACCACCGCATAAGCGTAATGAATCAGAGCTTCACTCCTCATGACAGGATACAGTGACGAGCTACCTGCACCATCTGCCGATTGTCAGTTAGACAAAGAGCTTTCGTCAGTGCAGTATGCTTTAAATGTGCCTTGTTAGGTAGTGGTTATCTCAGTGAGAAGCCTCAATCCCAAAGGTGTTAGTCTTGTCCTAACCATTGAACTATAATAGATCACATGCTGTTCCTCTCCTTTACTTTATTTCTGAAATAGCACTTGGTGTTTAGCTTTTCTTTTTATGGGTTACCATTTCTTGTCCGTGCTCTGAGTCAAGGGAAAAAAAAAACACTGAGCCTGTTTCCAAATAGCACTCCTTTTTTCATATTCTCATCTGTCACCCCACAAAAAATGCAGGAACAATACTGAAAAGAGTGTGGTCACATGTGCATCCACCTCATAGTCTTTTTGAATTCTATGTGTTATTTTCTGGCAATTTTGTATCAACTATTTCTTAAAAGGAGACTCTACAGGCATCTTACAGTGTCTCTAAATAATTTTTAAGTCACATTAATGCCTTTTAAAATATATACATGAAATTTATATAGTTTTGAACTAGATTTGCAATATAAACTACACACTAACATTGGCAAGATAAATTGTGTCTGTTCATCCAAAACTGATTGATTTTGGAGCGTGTCCACAGTGCATTTACAGTATTGCTCTAACCCTCCTCACTCCTTTACAGCAGGTTACATAATCCTTTAAACCATGTAAGTGACTGTCAGTCTAGTGACTTTTAAAGTGCTGAAATAATTGGAGATAAAGCCATGTTAAATTTGTAACAGTTCTTATAATGGTTCATCACTGGCCGGTATTTTAGGGAATGGGTAACGCGCTCAGTGTTACAAGATTTATTCTCACTCATTCTTCATTTTATAACACATGAATATGTAGACCAAAAACCAGTGCTTAGACTTCAAGGTTTGACTGCTATATCCTTACTTATTCTGGCATAGCCATTAGCTTATGATGTTTAATGTTAGGGAATCGTTTTAAATTTTGGGTGGGTGTTCAGTTTTGCGACTGTATGACTCTTTTCCACTTATACCACTGTTAGACTACATTTTAACTGTTAGTATTATGCCATAATTGTTACTTGTGGGCGCACTAGGTGTGCTCTTCACTCACATGTTCACACTAAAAAAACAATGAATGGTCCGAAGTGGTTTTTGTGCCATGCAAACCCTTCCCCCAAACATGAGTGTGGAAATCCTGCTGCTTTCTATAAATGCGCCAGCCTCCAGTTCAGTAGCTGTCCCAGCATAACATATCCCTTTTTTTTTTCCTGTGATGTGGATTGTATTCCCAAAGTCCCCTTTTGCTGTTGAAGACTGTGTAATGCTTCTCAAGCTGAAATGGGCTACAATTATCACAATCTTTATGGGCTGAGTATACATTTCCACTAAAGCGTGACTTGGCTTTCCCCTTACCCTCGCTTTCCCAGTCATTACAAAGTCCTCACTAATAAAACATAACCCTTCCAGTGAGGAACTGGTTTCATCTCCTCTCCCAGGCCCTATTTTGGCTTGTGATAACACAGGCAAGAGCGTGCTTGGCTTTTTGCACATTAAAGCTGATGGTGGTGGTGATATTGGCGGAGGTGGTGGTGCTGGTGGTGGGAGGGGCGGCACTGATCTGCCATCTTTTATGTCAGTTGGTGCCTCAGAGGAGAGTGATGTCTTCACCAGATGTTCTCTTCTATTTTTATTAGCATATAAAAACCTGTAAACCCTTCCCAATGATTTTGGCCTGCTGCCGTTTTGGCTTGTACTACCTCTCTGATAGGATTATTTTATAGCTCCATTTAGCCATGCAATTGAGATATCACAGGCTATGTTTCTTTATCCTTTTTACCTTAGTCACACAGGTGGAATGTGCATCATAAGTGCCATTATGGATGTTAATTGCATATTCACACAGAAGCTCCCTGAGGCTGTAGTGAATCGGTCAGCTTTAATGTACAGAAGATGAAAGAGATGGAGCAATTAGAGCTATGTGGTTAATGTCAATGCATAGTCAGGAGTAAGAGTAAGTCCAACTGAGCAGAATGGTTTTCTTTTGCTGTATATACAGGATGGATGATGTCACCAGTTGGTTTGCGTAGTCCTCTTTTGAATCCTAAAGCTGAGTTTTTTGGCAGTCACCGTCTTGGGTGCGTTTTTGTTTGTTTGTTTGTTTTTTTGTTTTTAACTGGATATGAAAAACAAGCAGTAGGTCTGACTGAGAAACCAAGGGCACTGCACACTCACAGGGTAACTACTTGCCAATCTCAAGGTAGCCATGCTTATTCTCTATTTATCTTCCAATCAATTATACTCTAATTCAGGATCGGATGGACATCATTTTCTATTAGATATCATGTCAAAGACCATTAACATGTGACTTAGACCATTAACTCATCAGCAAAGTGTTTATTGAGGTTTGAACGCAACAAAGAATATATAAATATGGAATTAAACTTGATTCTTCAACCAAAGGAGTCTTCACCTTTAACAGCAGATTGGCATCACTTTTTAGACCTAGAGCCTCTAGCCATTTATATACCATCTATACCTGCACAGCATATGCAATCTAACTGGAATTAGTGTGCAGAGTTTGTATAATGGTAGGGCAGCCTTCATTAGCTTGACCAATTATCTTACAATCAATTTAATAACAGATCGAATTCCTGCTTGGTTGATCTGAAATGTAACGCTTCCCCTTTTGCCTTCATTGATGTCTAATTTCTGGACCCTCTGCCCACAGGTGTTTTTGGTGACAGTATGGTACTGGGAGTTTTATATGCTTCCCCTCTCCTTTGTTCTGCTCATCTCGTGGAACTACCTACAGATCCAATCTGGACGGGTCAGCCAGGATGTGGTGAGTTGAGAGCAGCTTTGTCAGCCTTATCCATCTTCTCCTCTTTCTGCCAAATGACCTGCTGGCTCTTATTCACGCTTCTTATTTCTTTATTTTGTAGAAAAACAGCCCCTTAAGCCACATTTTGTTCTCATAATTAAAGGCTGGTATGTTTCCATAGCAACCCGTCGCACATGGCTACATAATACATAATAATAAAATAACACATAATACATAAGCATTGAAAACTCACTGAATAGACTAATGTAACAGACCATTATAGCCTAAGCTAATTTACAGCGCTTGTCCTTTACTAACGCAGTTTTCTTTTTTCCCGTTCCTCCTCTAGTTTTTGTCCTCGGCTTCACTGTAATTGGCCTGCTGCCCTGTTCTTGTTGTGACTGGTCAGATTAGAAAAAAAGTTTTTATCTCCTACAATGTCACAAGGTCACAATGCTCCCTGCTTTTTTTCCCCCCAATGTAACACTCTGAAGAAGTATTGAATGTGAAACACAAGGTCTGTTTAGAGAATGTATTAATGGTAGTTCAACACAGAATACATGGTAGCAAATTTTATACACCAAGCTCTGCTCACACAACAATACACATTCAGTTAATGTGTTGACTATTTTTTTCCCAATTAATTAATTTTTCAGGTGATCTGTGTAAGAAAATTGTAAAACATTAGTATTATTTTTTTTAATTTGACTAAAGCATATACAATCATACATAAGTCAAATGATCAGTTGATTATCAAAATAAGTAACAATTTAGAACATTAAAAATAGTGGGCAAATTTTTTGCAGAAAACATTATCGGCTCTATATATGTAAGTATACAGTGTATATGTCCTCAAAAATCCAGATCTGCATGTTGATCAGATCATGCACATAAATTCATTTGTCACAAGGAAGCATAGGGTAAAGATTTATAGAATTTACTTTGGAAATCAATGCAACGCCCTCCGCAACTGATTTAAAGTTTTTATTTCTAACTATAAAACAATAAAAGTTAAAGTTTGGTCAATAAACAAGCAAACATTCAAAAACTCATCATATACAAACTCTGAGCATATTTGGGTTTAACTATATCTGATATCATGTCCATTTCAAACCTGAAAACACACAAAATTGACAAATCTATCATGTGAAATAACCTACATGGATTTATTTATTTTTTTAAGTGCAGCATCCTGTTACAGATCAGAACAAAAGGTCAATGTTGGAGTAAAGATTTTTTTTTTTGCCATGTTGTGGGCAGCAGAAGCAAGGTTTAGACATAACACTGATATATGGCAAGAAGCGTTTTTTCTTGAGTCGGAAAAATGTGCATGTTTATGCTCATTGTAGCCTGAAAATAGCCAGGCAACTGCTGGGGGTTTGACTTCTTAATGCTGCACTAGCTAGATGCTGATTTTAGGTAGTAGGCTAAGATTAGATGATCGGGGTGCGAAACCAAAACAGTGAAGATGAGAGCGGAGAAACAAAAACAATGAGCTGAATCATGCTAAAACACACAGCACCGCTAAGTGGGCTTGTCATGTTGAGCTATTTCTCTCACATACAAGCAATTGTGATCCGGTGCTGATGGAAAGGTATTGATTAGCTATTAGTTCCTGAAAAGTCCACTGTGTCCTGTGTTGGTCAGATTTTCTGCAAAGTGTTTCAGGAGACTGATCTCAGGGTCATCTCACAGTCCCAGTGAGACAAACTTTATTAAGTCTGATAATGAAATTCTTATAATTTCACCTCTCCGTTGCAATTATTTCTTTCAGACCAACATGGATTTGGCGGATGAGGATGAAGACGATGAGAAGGTATGCGCCTCTGCCAGGTGTTTGCTGACTTTTGTATGCTGCTCAATAAAAAAGAATTTAGCTTCATTTTGTTCATGTTGACAAAGGTATCTCCCTCTGATCTATGGGTCTGTGTTGCTAAGCTTTTTATTCAGTACTAAATCTTCTGATGCATTTTGATTCCTGTCAAGCACCAGTTGTATTTTTTTGTAAACTTGTGCTTACCAAAAGACATTTGAGCTTAATGAAGACCTCACCAACCCGTTTCCACTTGTCAAAACACATTCATATGCAAATAGAGGGGTGGGGAAAAGGGTTCTGCTGCATTTGGAAAGTCCCTCAGCTTAACACACCATATAATACCATCAATATGGAACTAATGACGGCACTTAGACATGCTTTTTCAGAGCTCATTTTGAAAGTTTATCTTGAAAGTGTTAAAATGCTTTCAGGCAATGAAATATTTCTTCAGGGTGACAGGAGTTTATTGTGGACATTTTGAATGGCCGGCATTGGCCTGATTTAAAGTGGTTCTCATACTGGTTCCAGTGGGAACGTGACCCTTAAATGGCTGAAGTGGTTTAGTGCAGTGATGGATACTTCACTGAGGTGAAGCGAGATTTGCCTCACATGTGGTTTTTCACATTGAGTCACTGTGCATCTGGAATATCCTTTTGCCCTGTCCCCCAATAACTAACGCTGCCCCCCCACCATCCACACATACCGCAGATCCTCTCTTTGGACCTATAACCCTTCTTTAGTCTCAACGCATTTGATGTGGACATGTGGCCATGTCGCTGTCTGAAGTCTGGCGCTCACTCCAGAGATCTTCAGAGGATCTGGCCTCCTCTGTTTACTTAAAAGTCATTTTTCCTCCTGGGATCTGGAGCAGCCTGAGAACGATACTCTGTCTCTTTCATAATGCAATGTCCAGTCCTTTCACATCTTAACTTGCTTTTTTTTTTTTTCCTTCTTTTTTTTTTGCATTCACATTTTGCAGACACTCTTCATCAGAGTTGAATGAGTGTGTTTACGGGTTTGGTTTCCTGGTATTGATCAAAGCTGCGGTTTTGGAAATGTTGTAGCTATCAGTCTGAGCAAACAAAGCTGAACAGGCATGGTTAGTTTATACTCGAGCCTGCAAATTCCCACAGAATTTTTGTTGTTTAATCTACTTTCAAGTGTCCATACTTTATTTCAAATGTGTAATAAATAATACTGAAGTCCAGTACAAACTCTATATACAAGAGATTATTTTATTCAGCCTTTATTTTTAATTTATTATTATTATTATATTTAGAAGGGAGAGCAAAAAGTGGTGGATATTGCACCATAACATTTATTAAGTAACTCTCTTAGCAAAAACCAAAGCTTGTTTGGTGCTGATTGCAAGCATTAAGAGTAATTTAATGAGGTGCATGTCTGTCAGTCTGTCACAAGCTATTACTGTAGGAATATTTTCAACCGGTGCAAAACCTTTAATTAGAACCATGAAGACACGGTCCTTCATTTTTAATTAGTACTTAAAACAACACAGTTTACACTATTACTGTTCATTACCTTTTTTTAATTCACATCTTTGAGAGAGCTTTATTCTTTTTGCTAAAAATATTTTTGCTCCAAATAAAATTTGCCACATTAGGCAAAAACTGAAAATGCTTTGTATTTCTTAATTTTTTTGTTGTTGTTGTTTTTTGCAGTTTTTTCATGACCACTGTGTTGGCTTTGAGTGTTTTCCAAAGCAGATTTTTCTTTGTCTTTTTTTTTTCTTGCTGCTTTAGGAGTCCGAGAGGAAAGGGCTCATAGAGAAAATCCACATGGTCCAAGACATCATCCTCACCGTTCAAAACCTTCTCGACGGGATCGCTTGTTTAGGGGAGAGGATTAAAAAGTAAGAGATAAGAATGTATTGTAATTTCAGAGCTGTATCCATTTGATTTTTCCAATTCAGGAATCAGACATGTTTATGACTGACTTTAAATTTGTCATTTTCCTGAAATGTGTTAATAATTGTGCATCATTTATTTTCCATAAATTGTTCTATGTTTTTATATTGCTCTAATAAGTACTGTACTTTATGTTTATTTTCACTGAATTAATGCAGAAAGAAAATCCTTCCTTGACTCTGATGTTTTCTTATTTGTCAGCACGTTCAACTGGACCATGCCGTTCCTGTCAGCCTTGGCTTTGTTGGTGTTCATCACTGCAGCAATTATCACATACTTCATCCCTATACGCTACATAGTTTTAATATGGGGTGAGTTGTAGATGTGGTAATTATTTCATTTCTTTTGTGTTCATTGTTTTGTGTTGATGACAAAAATCTTTTTCCACTATTGTAAGTGTTTGTCGTAGAAAAAAGCCCCTCCTCTACTTTTATTTTCATCTCTTTTGTTTGAGTCTTTCTATTATCCAGCAGCTATGTAAGGTTGAAGGAGTATTTGCTCCATATGTTTCCGGCTGTGTCTTTTCAACATTTGCAGCTTATTATGTTAGTGATGTTGACTATGATGTATATCCTATTGTTAAGACTTTTACTGGATAAATTTATTGGCTGAATGACTGGAGTGTAAAGTGGTGTAAGTCTTCCAGCTATAAAAAGTGACAATAACACAACAAAAAAGGCACATACTGGGGATACTCAAAGCAATATTTCTTGGACAGCATGAGTCTCCCCTGCAAGTAATTGTTTGTATGGAAACAAAGAGCACAGCCACAGGAGACTAGTGTTAATGATATGTTGGTGTGAACTTTTGTTTTAGGTATCAATAAATTCACCAAGAAATTACGGAACCCGTACAGCATTGACAACAATGAAGTGCTTGATTTCCTGTCGAGGGTGCCTTCAGATGTGCAGAAGGTAAGCTCCGCTGGATCAGCCGGCCAGGAAGCCCAAAATCCCAGAGCCAGCTAGCTTTGCATCTTACTACAACAACTCCCAGGCATTCTTTACTCTTGTCTGTATAATTAGCTCCATCTGTATAATTATGTAGCCCTGTATAATTTTGGTTGTGTTTTGGTCCCGATACATCCCTGGTGGAGGTCTGCTGCTTAGCAGCTTTGTAACGCAGGCTGTTCCCAGGCTGAGACGGGAGACGCTGCTGCTGCTGCTGGTGTCTCCTGTTCGTACTTACCAACACTTCAGCTTCAAAAGCTGTCGTGAGTGTTATGGGGTCCTACTGAATCTTACATTCAGTAAGATTCAAAATGGTTACCTTGCACCTATAAGCTATATAAACATTGTTTTTAAAGTGAGTACTATTCACAAGTTTCTTTTTCATTCCTCCTCTTGCACATGATCTCCGTGCTGACCTCTCCTCTCTTTCTTCCCACTCTCCTTTCTGTCTTCTCTCTTTTTACCCGCCGTCGTCTCTGCTCCTCACAGTCTCTGTCTCTCTAAGCTGTTTGACCCCGTTTGTCTCTTCTCCTTCTACAATGCCCTTGGGCCACTGGGTTGAGTAACGGTGACTCTCCAGTATCTCTGTTTTGTTGTTATTGTGTATGAATGATGACTATGGGTCTCCCTCTCAGTGCTGGTAGTGATAGAACTTTCTTCTTCTCATTTGCAAAAAAAATATTACAAGTGAAAAAAACACATTTTAATTTTACTTAATGATGAAAGTATCCTAAACTTTTAAACTAATCTTTTTTTCTTTTTTTGACCACTGTGTACAAGATAATATACCGTTCCATTATCAGAATATCAAAGTACGCACCCTGTAATCTACCTTGAGAACTGGCTGCTTTTCACTTCATAAATGGGAAGAATTTAAACTGCTCGCTTCTGTTGAGTGATGTCTGTTGTTGTCTCAGGTACTTTTGTTTGATATTTTAAATTTATAAAATGTGATGATTTCCAGGTTCAGTACAGTGAGCTGAGAGGGAGCAGGAAGAAGAAAGTCTTGTAGAATGCACTGTGGATGGAAGACTGTATGAATACTGGACCCGATGCTGCTGTGTGGGATTCCCACCTAAAAACACTTTCAGGAGGATGGAGGAACTGCCTGAGCGCTGCGGTCTCTCACTTGGAGTTGGTTTCAGGTTGTTCAGCCGGCACGAATCCTCATTCACTGCCTCATTCAACCAGCACCTAAACAGCTTTCAGCCAAAGATGTCCTTACTGAGGACTTTTCACAGATTACTTTAAACATTTACTAATGTCTGTGCATTCTATGTACAGTTTACTCTTAAAGATTGATAATTAGAAGCTGCTTTAATTTATATTCTTTGCCTCGGGCTGTGCCATCTGGAACTCAACTGTAATATTGGTTTGTAATATGATGATTCTACATGTTTGTCCTGTACATATTTTAATTTACGTAACATACTTAAAATCTTTTATGCAATTTAAGAAAAATAATCTTTACAGTAAATTTCGAATTAAACATGTTACTTAAAAAAGGTATATTTTTCTGGAAGTGCAAGGTCTCTGGTTTTAAATGTTAGTGATGATTTACAGGCGCAATTATTTTAACTTGCACCTTTTTATATGTTTATATAAAGGAATAATGTAAAGTTGGCCACAAATTATGCATCATATTCCTTTATCTTTAAGCATAGATAAAGTGATGTGCTCATAAAATGGTGACTAATTTTATTTTTGCATGATATATGGGCCTATTTTTACATGCAAGGATATGTGCCTACATTAAGTTTTTAGATTGCTTTCATACATTCTATACAGAGGACTGTACTCTGTTGTTTTTACTCTTTGCTTGTTAGTGGGGTGGGGCCACTTCTGTACACACTTTATTTATTATTGGCAATCACTGAAGAAGACTTTGTGTCCTTCATTTCTAACAGCAATAAATCTGCACACAAACACTTTGTGGTATGTTATCTGCCTCTACTGTCTCAGCTCTGTGCTGCATCTCTTTGAATTCATCTGCAAGCGTCATCTATCCTCTCCCTGCTCCCTTGCTGCAGGATTGTGGGCGTCTAACAGCACCGTTTCAGAGCCCCCTCTCTTCATTAGGCTTTCATGAAGCAAGGCAAAGCCGTGCGAGACCTCACCGGCGCCCGGGCTCCCCGCTGCGTTGATGGCCCTTGGGCGTCGCCACAAGCAGGAGGACCTGCCTGACCTCCTCTCAGCTGCTGTGACGAGATGCCTGCAGCCAGCATCCTATCAAGCACAGCAGCCAGACAATCCTCCGGTACCGGGCTGCACACGGCTCAGGAGGTGGATTTTAAAACCAGCCACAAGCAACAACAGCCTCACTAATTTAAGGATTGGAGAATTGGAATAGTTAAGATGTTGCTGTTCAGAGTAATACCCTGGGTTTTATGGCTTTTAAGTCAGAGCGCGTGGGCTCTCAGTTAGCTGCCTCTTAAATGAGAAATGAGGAAAATTAGAGGAAACCTGGTCTCAAGTAATACAAGAACAATATTTTTGTATACATTTTTTTACAAATCTATTTGAGGATTGACCTCATTAGATGCTTAAGATATCGCATTTGAGTATAATTGAGTCTTGTTAACATTGTATTGTTTCATTAATAACACTTCCTGTTGACAAATAGCTGCTCAGTGCGATATGCATATAATACCCTGGACGGTGCTACACAATATATGCAATAATTTGATGATTTGTCCAACTGTCTGAGGACAGAAGGTGTGGAGACTGTGGCAGGTGATGACCTGTATATCTCTTCATCTAGTTATAATGTTGACTTGAGTATTCAATATTAATAACCTGCTGTCAAGGACACTGGAAGGACATTTCAATTTGACACTTATAGGCTCAGCATGAATATGTATAGGCAGCAAAAGGCTTCAGAATTACCAAGTAAAATCATGGTTCACACGTGGAGACTAATGTGATGTGGCACCTGCATTATGATGAACCACATATACTGTGGCCAGTAGGTCTCGAAAGGCTTGTCATAACTCAATATCGGACCAGAGAACATTCAGCTGTGCCTGTGTTTGGATGTGTGCAGAGAGGCGCGCTGCACGTGAAGCTGTGGATGCACAATATTATCCTTAACAGTTTTTATTAAGTTATTAATAACTCCAGTATGAACTCTGTGTGCATGTGTGTGTGTAGGTGGGAAAACGATCTAATGGGCAACAGCACTTAAATGATTCCCATCACTGCACAAGACTTTTTGCTTAGCAGGAAGCTGTTTGCACCTTCACTCACAGCAAGCTCGACTGCTTGGCTTGTGTCTCAATTCCTATGTCAAGTCATATGACGTTTTATTTTAACCTCTGGCTGCCTGTCAAAACTTTAGTAATATGTATGACTATGTTTGTTTTTTGTTTTTTTAAGTATGTTGAACGTGTTTACCTCTGCGCAGAGATCTTATTGGTTCCAATTAAAACACAGCTCAGATCAATGCATGTAGTCAGCTACTTGTAAAATAGTGTGATCACATCTGTTAATTTTTTTCAGCTGTGTCTTCCTGTTTCCAAATATTACCACTCATCACAAGAGATGTATAATTATCACAAAATTGTTCTGATGATGAGAATAATTATCATTACCATCATTGCTGTTGACCTCTTGCCAGCAACTGTTAATCAGCTAATATGTTTTGATAAAGTAGGCTGGCTCGGAATCAGATCAGCACGTTGAAACTTATCAATTTCAGTTAGATAACAGTCTCCAGACAGTGTGTCACATTGTCAAAGAAAACAAAGCACCATCTTGGGATTTTGTAGTTTTAAGGGATTTTTAGACACTTTGTTAACGTAAAAATGTTTCTTTTTTTAAAGCCTGGTATATTTCCCATTTATTTGGCTATTATTATTATTAATATGGCTCTAAATTGATAGTTTGCACCTATGCTCTAGAAATGTCTCCTTACCACTTTCATCAAATATGAATATGACATTTGGTCAAAAATTATAAGTAAAGCACAAAAAGACCAGGGACTTGCATTTATCTAGTACACCAAAGAGCTCTGTCAGGGGAGCCTTGCCAACTGACCCACACACGCATTCATTCACACTCCGCCGCTACTCCAGAATACGCCTGATGTAGGTCTGCTATATTGCATCACTAAAGTGCTTTAATTCCATTAATTGGGGCCATTTTTGGAAGTAGTGGCACTCTGCCTTCTAACATACCTGATATATTTATCACACTACATGCCTAATGTGCCCAAGTTCAACTGAATCATGCCTCATCCCACCTCCTTGAGAGGGCCAGGTCATGGGATACTTAACCAGACCCTGGCAAAGTACACTGTGATCACATTTGTCAAACAAACTGGTCTTTGTGAGGCTAAAAAAAAAAAAAAATCCTTCTGGCAGTACCTTGAGTTGCAACTTGAGGCTGACTTCTAAAGCAAGTCTTCCAAACCTCGAGTTAGTTATAGAGCTTTTCTACTGTGTTTGTTGAGATGGTGGCTTTTGAAGCATCTCTTGTAAAATTTGTAATGTAATTAGGGGTACGTTTCGTATCATTTCAGTATTTTATTTTTTTCAATATACCGCCAGTATTGTAAAAATCTATTAATTTCCAAGTTTAAGCTCAATTATTTTAACTGTAATAGACAAAAGTTGTATCATAGAAGACATGAATGAAAGGCTACACAATGCTTTACAGTGTTACTCCAAGTAAAATTGAAGTTTTCATATTCTCCTGAGAACCAAGGAAAATAGAATCTTCCCCTTGAACTTTTCTGTGACTTACTTCCTCTTTGGAGCTAAAAGAGGCCACCCGAACACATGAGATATCAGTGGAAAGCCTAGGATGTCCTCTATTTAGTAGCTCAAATAAGTTAAAAGATATTGACCAAAAACCAATGTCTATTACAGAGGACAGAAATGAATAGGCTAGTTCTCAGGAGGATCTACACTCATGGGACACTTTATTAGCTACAACTTACCAATACTGTGCTGGAACCAATTTTACCTTCAGAACTGCCTTAATTCTTTGTGGCACAGATTCAACAAGGTGCTGGAAACATTCCTGAGATTTTGGTATGATAGCATCACACAGTTGCAGATTTGTCAGCTGTATGTCAGTGATGTGAAGCTTACTCTCGACCACACCCCAAAGTTGCTCCATTGGACAGAGATCTGATGACTGTGGAGGACATTTGGGTGCAATGAATTTATTGGCATGTTCAAGAAACCAGTTTGTGAAGATCTTAGCTTTGTGACGTTATATCCTATTTGTAACGAGTTATCCTGCTGGAAGCTGTCATCAGAAAATGGGTACACTGTGGTCATAAAGGAGTGGGCATGGTCAGCAACACTACTTGAACTTCAGCAGATCATCTTGACCATGTCTACACTGCATTGCTGCCATATATTTGGGTGACTGAATACTTGCATTAAACAGTTAAATATGATTATGAATGGCACCAGAAAAAATGGGTTCTGTTCTAGTGTTTGAACTGTACACAGTTCAAACACTAGATTTTTGGAAAATCTAGTTCAGATAGCAGTTTAGACACAGCTATCTGTAGCACTGTTGAAGCAAACCCAATACTTGAAGACTTAAAGGAGCTTTAAGGTGAATTACTGTAGACTCTGTTAGAAGAAATCTAACATTTTAAAGCACATTCTGCCCACAAGGTCTGAATCAAAAATTCAGAATGTCAGGCACACTGGCAACAAATCTGAAATGTCACGGAGAGATGAAGCATCTAGCAAGTCGGAAATGTCTGTGAGTGGCTGAACACAACAAGAAATAATTACCAAAGGGTAAGACTACGAGCAAACAGCCAAAATAAAAAAGTCAATTTTTTTTCCTGCTGTATGCTATATCGGTCAAATAGTAAGACATATGTGCATTGGTATTGCATTTAAAGTGATTTGTCTGCAATTTTTTTTTTTAATTCAACAGATTTGTTTTAAATCAATACTTAGTACACGTCCAAAGAACTGCTTTGCAACTCAGACAATGGGGCCATCTAAAGAAACAGAATGGGGGTTTCTAGCAGAACTTCACCCACTTCCAAGGTGCATGGAGAACAAGAGGTTGAAACTACAGCAGCACTTGCAGAATAGGGAACAGCGTTATTATAATAACCAGTAGGTTTCAGCCTTTTTAAGGCTATTCTTTACGACAAGTGTTAGTCAAGCCTGAACCTCTTTGAACATCCAAAAAAAATGCACAAAAAGACATGTGTTGTCAGTACTACAGCACTAGGAAGCATTTCTATATAAATGTCATTTTATAGAGACACCTTGGCAAGTTTTTCTTTTCTTTTTTTTTTCTTTTTTTTTTTTTTTTTTACTTCTCACAACTCTTTTCCTTTGTCAATCAACATTCATTAGTTGTATGTATTAATGAGCATGAGTTTGACCATGCGGACACACCACACTTCTTCTACCACCCCCTGTAGTTTCTACAATCCCACAGGGAGTCTGGGTCCAGGTAAATCACAGGCGCAGTGTGCACTAGCTGTGCTGCTGCCCACAGGCTGTGGCTCGACTGTGATGTCCCGGAGCAGGCCAACATCAAAGACCTTGATCCAAATGAGCCTGGGGCAATGAACAGCTCAGAGCTCTGATTGACAGAGGAGATGCAAAATAGTTTTTGTGAGAACGACACAGTGATGTCATGTTGGCCTTTTGTCTGTGTTTGTTGTTGTTTTGCATCAGATACTCACTAAATATACTACAGATTTCCCCCCTAAAATTCTGTTAAAATCAGCACTGTCAGGTAAGATACACAGTACGTATTGACCCACAGAGAAAAGTTCTGTGCAAGACAGTAGACCTTGTTGTGGCCTCCAAAACATTTGAATTCAATTGAAGCACTTAGAGGCATTTTTGTCTTTGTTGCCATATTTAAATCTGAAGTGTTTATTTTTGTCTATAGCTTTTGCTCCTTTTCAACTGGGAGGATCCATTGATGTTCGGGATGTGTGTGATGCACCTATTCCATTGTGCAATTATTTAAAGTAATTACATCAAAACACATTTGTATTTGAATTTTTTTTAGTCATAAAAATAAACTTTCAGAAATGCTAAACTCTCAGTAAGACATTAAGATTTCTGTTGTTTTATCTTAAAGATTAAAGGTTGGGGAAAATATTTTTTGTCATAAACAAATCTCAAATAAAAACCAAAAAATGTCTTTCAGTATTTGTGGACTTTCCTGGCCATCATTTAGATGCCAGCACAAAATGCATTTGTTCCTTCTGAGGATGTTAAATTTTAAACCACTAAATAATTTCTTGAAATAGCTGGACACTGGCATTTTTAGTAGTCAGCACTCAAACTATATTGTGCTATATTGTTTATTTATTAAAGACAATTTTTAGATGTGGATAAACACTCATTTGGTCATGTGATGCAGCACTTAAGTACCAGTTTCTGACCTCCCCAAACAAGGACCCCATTGGTTGTTATTAAGATCTTTAGTTATGTTTCAAAGTTGGAAAACCTCTTGCGACCATTTGAATCAGTTCATATAAAATGTTTTCTAGTATTATCTTTAAAGTGGCCAACACAACCTAAGATCTATGGCTCCCAGCAGCAAGTGACTATAAAAGTACTGTCAATGTTCCATTTGATTGTGGCTGAAGCATGGCATTTCATCTATTTAGCCATTAAATTTAACAGTTTATCCATTTCAGCAATTTATCCTTTCTTTTGAGGCATTGCAATTGTTTAGAAATTACATTTAGTAAGCTATTACAACTCATATCTTTCCTTTTTTAACAGTTTTGCAAAGTCTGGAATGACAATCAGTCTTCGTAATCAAATCCTAATTTCTGCTCAGTCACATTCATTTTTCTTATCCTTATTGTTGTAGAAGCCATCTAGGACACGACACAGATATCCTAGAGTGAGGCAAGATTATGAGAAAGGTGGTGGATCGGCCCAAAACTACACAGGACGATCTGTGGAGTTTTGGGCTGTTGGGACCACAGTCACAAAGAACACCACTTGTAACACACTGCTGTAATGAACTGAAGTCTTGCAAAACCGCGAGGTCCCCCATGCTCAAGAAGTCAGATGTATACCCCAGTCTCCAGACTATAGGAAATCCATGGAAAGAGTTGATGCTTTAAGTTGCCAAGCAGTAGCCAAAAAAGGAGTTTCTGTAAACATTTCAAATCAAATCAATTTATAACTTTTTTTTTAAATTTCTGTTTGATATTCTGTCTCTTCTGTCGCCTTGAGTCGATTGATGTTGTGATTTGGTGTTGTATAAATACAGTTGAATTGAATTGTCTCTCACCATTAAAATGAAACTAGCCATAAAAATTAGAGAATGTTCATTTCTTTGTAAGTGAGCAAACTTATAAATTCAGCAGTGGATCAAATAATTATTTCCCCCACATGCAGCATAGTTGGTGAGGTGAACAACAGCTGAGGCCAACAATGTTGACCAACATAATTATTTAAGAAGCCTAAAATTTAAAAGAAACAACCAAGTTTGAAAATGAACAACAAATGGGCAATTAAAATCACATTTCAACTTTTATGTGAAACAGAAGTCATCAACCATCTTCCTGGAAGCTATTTTTGGCTAGTTGTATGACCATGCTGTACCTTTTAATAACAGAAGATGTTCCCAGTGGTTAATGATAATTGAAGTGCAAATTATTTCCAGATTTCCTTCAGATGTCTAAATTGTTGCTCAGTATGTCATAAATTCCCTGTAATACTAGAACAGTTATCCTGTAGTTTAAAAAAAAAAAAAAAAAAGTTTAACTGCAGCCTAAGTCTCTTTTAAGATTAAGGATTTTTAGCACTGGAGATTTGGTCTCCAGGTATTGCATGCTGCCTGCCCACTGCTCCTTAAGGTCAGCTGAATTTCCCGGAGGAACTCACCCGACTGCACTGGTACACTGTTCAAAGGGTTTAAACAATGAAACCCTAATTTCAAAGTAATCAGCTCTTATATGTTAAAGGTTGCGATTTAACATCAATCAATCCATTTTCTCTTGCTTGTCCAGGTTGTGGGGGGTTGTGGACTAAGCAGAGATGCCAAGATCTTCCCTATCTCTCCCCCACCACTTCTTCAGCTTAAGAGGTCATTAACAAAACAGTCAAGAGATATCGTTTCTGTCCATCGATGTGTCGCAGTTTTGTCCCAGGGTTTTGTTTTTGGTCGGACATGTCTGTTACATATCTCCTTTGAGATGTCCGGGAAGCATTCCAGATGATGCACAAAACACCTCAACTTGCTCCTTTAAATATGAAGGAGAAGTGGCTCTATTCTGAATATGTCCTGAATGACTGAGCTCCGCACCCCATCTAAGGATGGACGGAGGCAGCCTTGAGAGAAAGCTAATGTCTACCTCTTGTAATCTCAGTCTTATTGTTTTGTCACCACCAGTAAATGTTGTCAGTCTCCCACTCCACCCTCACCCAACCTGTGAATAAAACCACAACCTACCTCCATCTCTTGGAGCAATATCTCCTCCCCAAAACCCAAATTTTGAGGCTGATAATCATACCCTCCACTGCCTCAAACTGAGCTTCAAGCTAACTGAGTGTGAGCTGTAGGTCAGTGCTCACTGAAGCCAGTCTAAGGCATTCACACAATTTATTGATTATAAGAATTCTGTAAACTGTAATCATCAGATTTATCTTATAGATTTAAATCTTGTGAGATTAGAGATTTTATTTTCATCAAAACAAAATATAAAATTGTTTTAAAGGAATTAATAAATAAAAATTGACAAAAACATGAACCCTAACCCTAAATTACCACCTACAATATATAGGCGCTAACATTAGCATACTAACACTTGCTTATATCCCATGTAATGGCGCTTTGACCCTCAGGATGGAATAATGAGTCACTGTTATTCCTAGTCTTTGCTCAGTCTAAAATGAGAGGAGGAAAATGTGGCACTGCTAGGAGAGTGTATTTTCTGACACAGTCAAATGACAGACAGTCAGTTAATTAAAAAAATGCAACAATGGCTCAAACTCTCTATATTAAAGGGAAAGATGGCCAGGGTGTGTGTTTTAGCCTAACAATACTCTTTTGCAGAACTTACGGTTCCTGGCACACTGCTTAGATCATCACCTTCCCACAGGCCCGGGGCCATGGGCATCAGGTGTAACCAAGGACTAGAAGCCTAATCTGTGCCTCAACAGGCACAGATTATGCAGCTTCCAGCAGGTCATCACCCAGGTAGGTTGTTGGATAATTTGTATCTGGTGATAGTAGAAAGAGACACAAGTTGTTTTGATGTCCCTCTGGCATAAATGCAAAGGAAAACTAGGCAAAGAAGCAAACAGGATCCATAGCAACTGCTGCATGCCATTACCAAACAACAGCCACATCAGAGCAGGCTATTGAAAGAAGTGTTTGGGACACAAAGTGCATTATTTTATCTAGTAAAATCATACTTGGCAGATGAATATGTTCCTTTGGCTGGTGAATCAGGAAGTTAATTATTGATAGTGCTCATGATAAGTATTGTTTGAAGCAGGTGCAAAGCATGTTGAGAATTATGATGTTAGGTCTTGGATCTGGCTGTTCTGGCCACTGGGGTCAGGCGTGGGATTGATAGAGTCCTTTCTGTACTGGAAGAATGAGGCTACTTTTCCATAATGCATGATGGAGGATTAATCGTAGGAGTGCTCAGGTTGTTATTAGCCTGTTTGAAGTTGTAGGCCATCTGTGGGTCAGTGTGCGTCCAGTTGATCCTGGCAGTAGTCAGGGTCACTCCCAGTCTGCCTTTGCTGAAAGTGTTGGATGATTGCAAGTGGAACTACAGCCCTGACTGCTTTGAGAGGGAGCACCCGTCTGCCTCCCTCACTGCCCAGAGCATAAGAAACATCTGACTCTGTTCTGTTCTCAGTGCTAATACAATCATAGTTGTTCTGACAGAGACCTAGCAAATCCAGGTTCAGCTGTGGAATGCTTTCCTGCACAGGCAGTTCTATGACCTCCAAGTCATTGCAGCTGGTCTCTTTCAAGCAGATTCTCACAGGAGCTGTTGTTGGTGTACAGAAATGCTACTGGAGATGCTAATGGTGTGTGGGACTCTTCTCAGCTTTCCTCCCAGGGAGGATTTGCCTATGAGAGGCCAAGTAGGAGCAGCAGACTGGCAGGGGGAGTCATCTTCTGTCTGCAGACCATACTGAAAATTGATGTCTGACTCAGTTCTGTCCAGAGCCTTTCTATTCTCCGCTGCAGGTGTATCTACAGAGATTTGGGGTCTGGACTGCAAGGCCAAAATACCCTTCTGAAAGAATGAGCCCAAGAAAAAGCTACTTTTTAAAAGCTTCTAATCCCCCAAATGTTTTCTTTTTGTTCCATGCTGTTTAACTACACTAACCTTAGCCATTTCATTTTTCCTTGTTTTACAAATGGATTTTTCAGAACCGTTACCAAAAAGTATATGCTCAGATACAATACATGTGACCCAAATACTGTTTCTTCACTCTCTGATGACCTGAGTAATTGAAATCCCCTGTGCACCTTTTATGACAAGCTGTTAAAGTTGTAGGAAAAGCTGCGTGTCCCTCTGTGAGGATGATAGACGGCTTATTGAAACTCTTGCATATGTAGAAGATGGTAATAGGTTCCTGTGGGAAATGTTGCCGTGCCCATGCCCAAGACAGCTCTCTAGTCAAAAAATGAATACTAAATTGCATGAAACAGACCAAGTCATTGTACAAACCCTTCATTCCTGCCCCTCAAGTAACATTTATTTACTGATGCATGAATACTAATTTGTTAAGCTTTCTCACTGAGTTCACTTTCTTTTATGGTTGCATCATGTTTTAAACATTTAGGTTTTCTATTTTTTAAATAATCCATTTTTTGTTTGAAAATGAATGTGGAATAAATGGATTTTGGTCCAGTTTTTTGTCCACATCTCGAGCCCTTAAGAAACTTTTTAAACATAATCAGATCTAGTGATTTATTGGTATTTAATATGTCCTCTTCTTGTCATAAAAATGTGTACCCTAATTTGTTCTATTTAATTATCGCATAAAAACCTACTATACTGCCCTTGAATCCCGGTCTCATATAAAGTGTAAAGATGAATTGTGAAAAGAATGTGTGTTTTCTCTCAAATGCTCCCCCCTCTCAATCTCATCAGCCACCGTGATTAAGGTTTGGCATTGGGGATTGTGCTGTCTTTTTGGAGAGATATTTCAGCTGCATTTCTGACACTCTGAAAGGAGAGGAAGATAAAGGAGGCGTCGGGGAAAAAACTCCTTCCCGTTGTGTGAGTCCTAGAGAGGGCCTTGAACCCTGCCATTCACGCCTTTCTCTCCATCAGCTGAGTCTAATTGCCAGAGAGGACAGGAGACCCCAGGCCTGATCGTTCCTTATCCTCTTTAGCGCTTTCAGGCGAGTGAAAGGCGAGCTTCTGCTTTTGATCTTTTCTCTGATTCGCTTTTTCTTCTCTGTCATCCCTACCATCCTCTCCTCAGGAGTGACACCAACTCCTTTCACTGCCTGCCCCCGTCTCCATCTGCCCAAAATAATGACCAAGGCCCAGGCATTATTAAACAGAGGTGGAGAAGAGAGGTCAGCACCGGGAGAGGGAGAGGGAGGTCTGGAAGGGGACTCCAAAGTCCACTAAGGAGGGGTGCCCCTATTCCAAATCTACTCCGTAGCCTCTCTGTGTTCCCCTAAATCATCCCTTACAGTTTTCGTGGCTTTAGCCTGGAGAAAGCCCATTCTTTAACAGACCACGTACGTGAAGGCTCGTCCTTTCCCAGAGGCGCTGCTACAATAAGACCCCAGGCTGCTTGAGACAATGGTGCCTGTGTGATCTCTCAGCCAGACTCAGGATGAGACGATGCCTTGCTTGCCAGTCCCATGGGAGGGTAGACCCAGTGGTCATTGTTGACAGCTAATGGACAGCATCTTTCCACTGGCAGGCCCCTCTGCAGACTGTGTCATTTTAAGTTGCTTAATAACAACACTCAGTTTTGACCGACAGAGGAATTCTATCGAGAACTGCAGTTTGTTTGCAGATGAAAATCATTCCCCTCACAAATCTCAAAAGCTAACACTGGGGGGGTGATTGGATGAAAGCAAAGACGGCATTCAGTGGAGTAAATTCAATATAACTTATGAAAAGAGAACAGAATTGGAATCTCTTCATTCAGCAGAACATTGAAATTACAGGCACTCCTTTTTTATCCATAGCAGAGAGATACAGACAGGTGATAATTGTGTCAGACATGCTAAGAGAGAAGATGCAGGACAATACTAGACTTCAGCCATGAAAGACTATGCATAACACCCTGTATCTACGCTGATCTTGTGATGTTGTTTTTGGCACTAGTTGAATTCGTTGTAGATACACTATAACGACTGTCCTCGCTCTGTTAGCTGATGTAGTGGCGTAATAGAGACATGAGTACCTTTATTTCAACTAAACGTACTTGCACATAATACAATTCATACACTTGTCCACATTTCATATTGATTTTGTTTTACAGGCAGTAAACTTTCACAGTGGTCCTGCCTAATCCTAACAAAGGTGTGGACACCGTTGTCCTTGGTTCGATTTTCAGACTACTTATCATTAACACTCAGCGGCGGTGAGGTGAAAAGGACTTATATTAAATCTGAAGGGCAAATTTGTAGCCAAAACAACCCCAGGCACATTCAAACTTTTCCAGTCGATGTCAGTATGTATAAGCAGAGCGCTTTACTCATTACCCTCGGTAATGTCTGTGGTTACAAGCAATGCCCAGGATATATCAGTGTTTTTATCCTTGGCATTAAAAAAACAGGAACATTCTCTTTCTTTATACTATATCACTCCTTCATTTTGTTCACGTTTTTTACACAGGTTATGAAAGTAGAGTATAATTTCAAGCCATAGAACTGTAGCACATCTGTAGTTCGACCTGCACTGCATGTTGTTGGATTAATGATTCCTGTGTTAAACAAGGGGAAAATGCCTCTCTGCAGAAGTGAGAAGTAATACAATATTTTACTCCAGTGAAAGATCAAGTATCACTTGGCAATCTTAAAATCTCCAAATCAGAAGCACCCAGTACATACTATTGATTAATTCTGATACATTTGTGTCATCGCATAGTTCTCAAATCAATGTAGTGGAACAAAAACTACAGCATTTCTCCGTGAATTAGAGTAAAAAGTAGAAATTCACAAAATACAGATACTACTTGAAGACAAAGCCATGTTGGGCTGATAAATTCAAACTATTATGAGCAAGAAATATTTGTTTTTGTTGCATGCAACTGTACAAAACTTCAAAAAGTTGTTGAAAAATCAGATTTTGTAATATGAATTTCTAGTGAATTCTTCCTTTTAAAAACTGGCATTCTGCTTTGCTATACAGCCGAAACAAAAAAAAAAAAGAAAAGAAAAAAAAAGGATGGATTAGTGAGAATGAACGTATTTAATTTTAAAAATCATGGCTACACAGTAGATAATACCTTAGCCAGTCAAACCACTACCTACCTCCTGGAAATGCCTTTCAGAGATGTGATAGAGCAGTTTTATCTAAATTACTTTTAAAGGCTGGAGGAAGTGAAATGTTTATACAATGTCTGGTTTTCTGCAATATATTTTCTTTTTTAATTTTCTGCTCATTGTTCCTTTTTTTATGTTTGGCTCAAGCCAGTGTGTGATGGATTCTGGAGTGCTGGAGGAGGAGGAGGAGGAGAGGGAAAAGGGCAGAGTATTAGGTCAGGTTGATAGAGATGTCAGCACTGCTTCAGTAATCTTGTGACGTGCAAGAGAGCGGCAAAAAAAAAAAAAAAAAAGCCGGGAGGGAAGGGATCGGGACAGCTGAAAGACCAGCAGCTTGGTGACAGTAGAAGCAGAGACCACCCCAACAACAGCAGCAGGGGAAGCTAGGAGGGGAGGGGAGAGGAGGGCTGGGATATGGGGGAGGTGGGTGTAGATGTGGCGGCAGTGACGGGGGGGTTGGGAGGGTGTGAGGAGTAAAGCCGGGGGGTTGGATCTTCAGTTACACATCATAGCTGATGGTTAACCCGCCTCCTCTCAGCAGTGTGTTAGAAAGAGAAAGGGTAGTGTGCCAGTTATCAGCACAGTGAAGGATTTAAGCCTTGTCTACCTCATTTAACATCTCCGACAGACTGCACTTATTTACTGTTGTGCCAAATGTAATAAAAGCAAAAGTATGCGCACTAATGGAAAGTCCTTAGGCGATCCTTAAAAATAATGAACATGGATTTCTTGTTCACAGCCTTTCTGGCTTTTAATTTACTTATCTATGAATTAAATATATTCTGTAAATACATTTTACAGAGCATACTTATACGTTTAGTTATACACACACTGTTGCCCTTTCAATATGCACATGAACAGTCAAGTTGTTACCTATGTCATATCCACTCATAAACGTTAAATCTACTTACAATGCCATGTTGTGTATTAGGTTTAAGTGGAGCTTCTGGCGTCCAGGGTTCTGCTCAGTGGGTGACCCAGTAATGAAATGTGATTCAGGTGGTAGATGGATATCTATAGTGAAATATCTCTCCCAGCTCACTGGCTGCAGCCCAGACGTCGCCTTCTGCTCGCTCCTGCTGTAAAGTGTGATTTGTGGTGTTTGGCCTTTTGTCTAGGACAATTATGTTCACCATTAACAAGCTTTCTTCTGTTATTGTTCATATCAATTAGAGGTGCATGGTAATTTGAGCTGATGGTGGAGACAGTACTGAGTGATTTAGTGCTGATGTTGTGGGTGTATGGGGGGCAATTAGTGCCGCAACAAAGTCCATCTTTTGTTCAGCTAGTTTGTGGCAGCATGTGGAGCTCAGAAACATTCCTCAGTGTTTTTTCTTCCTGTCTTGGCTGTGTTTGGAGGCAGTGCACCATGTAGATAACCACAGTTATCTAAGGTCCACACACTGCTTTGGCCTCTGGAATCATGCACTTAGTTCTTGCTTGGTAAATTTCTAACAAGAGAGATACTTTGTAGCATAACTATATTCAATAAAATTCATATTTGTGGTTCATCTAATTGGACGGTCAGCTGGGACATTATTAAAAACATTCAGTTAGAAGATAATATTGTCAGGTTTTTCAAAATATTTTGGGGCCTTTTTAGCCTTTGTCATAACAGGACAGTTGAGAATACAGGAAAGCTCAGAGAGACCAGGGGAAGACCCACAGTACACAGCACAGTCAATTTAAACCAGGACCTCTGTGGGTCGCATGCTGTGCTCATCCATCTATACCAGGCTTTGTTTTCAGATTTGAATAAAGTGAATTGTGAAAATTGAGAAATGCCTAATAAACAATAACTCAGTAACTTGATGAAACAAAGCTGGTCAGCTGTTGGGTTTGCCTGCTGATTTATTAGGCAAGAACCTCCAGTCTCTTAGTGTACATTTGGAATGGACCAGTAATCCCAAGACCAACTTTTCTCTAGCAGATCATGTAAAGTCCATTTCATCCAGCTCAGTTAGGCACATGTGAACCTGGGATTGTTGTGAGGGGCATTACCAATTAGCTAAACTCACTTAATTTTATCTCTAAATTTATTAATGTGGCCCTATACAACAGTCCTAGTTTTTCATGTGGCCCCTTGGGAAAACTAATTGCCCCATGTGGAGTAGCATCTCCGTTAATTGCAGCAGGTCTGGGGTCATTTTGTCAGTATGTCCAATACTCGAGTTGATCAGGATAGACCAGAGCATACTTCTTTCATATTATCTTGTGTTAGTTCAGAAGGTTATTTTAAAAAATTATTACAATTTTTATTTTTTTAATGCAAATTTTATAAATTTAACATACTAATTTTAAACTAATTATTTTAGGTCCGGTTACTTCAGTGCTGTTCAGGATGCCATGGTGGGAAGAACAATTAACTAAAATCTTAACTGATGTGCATCACAATGCTTCCAGTCTTTGTGTCTTCTCTTTAGATGTGTTCAGGTCCTCCCTAGATTGCTTGTACTTTATTTTCTCCTTTTATTGAATTTGTACAGGTTCCTGTTGGAGCTGGTCCAAAATTATGCACTCACAAAGTCCAAAAGTGCAAATCTGCCAGTAACTTAAATTCACATGACACCTTGTATTAAAGACGCTTTAGAAAAATATACAAAAACCAGCAGACTGCATCTCATGTCCAGATATAAATTTAACATTGCATATCTACCTTGTGCATATAGCCAACAGTCTCCACCAACAAGCCGAGAGAGCATTCATGTGCATGAGAGCTCATTTTGAAAAAGAAAGAAGCCACTTGCTGCTGCTCATAAAGGTTTATTGTCAGTAATAACCGAAAGTGACTCAGACGAGTGTGTCAACATTTTCATAAACTCAGAGCTTCTCTTGATTATAGTCGCAGTGTTTAGAGAGATCTGGCTGAGCAAACAAAACTGAAGCTTTAAAAGTGGGCAAAGGCACAAAAGTAGGCTTTTGAAAATGAGAGGGACCTGTCCCCCATCCCTGTTAGAAATTATACCTTTGTCTTGGATCATGCTTCCTCTTCAGACCAGAGCGTGCAAGAACACACCAACACATTCCATTTTTAAATGGAGTGCTAATTTTAGTCTGACAAGCTCTCTTATGGCTGCAGTGGTTTTGCTGCTTTTCTTTGGCATGAATGACTCCTCATACACGGGCAGCATTCCAGCACTCAAACCTGCTTGTGCCCTCTCCACCCTCTTTGTCGGAACTGCAGCGAGGGCTGCTGGACGCCCATCAGTGGAATGGCTTAGATAATGACTTATTGATAGGAAAGGATGCTGGGTGCCCATTGCATATTAGCATGACGCCAGCTGGTCGCGGTGCTGCTGCTGCTGCTTTCATCACCCAGAGCATTGCTAATGTAATTACCTGTGGATGGTCTGCATATGAAGGTAGCTTTGATGTTATTATCTGTTTCTATAGAATTGTGTCATGCAGTGTTATGGTGGTACGGTTAGATCTCCCCCACCCCCCACCAAATTTTTAAAATAGACATCAACTGCATATAATCTAAGACAAAAGCAAGGTGTAATATGTTATATGTCACCAAATAAATAAGTTACAAATAAAAAATTGGTCAGTATAATGATTTCATTTACATTGTTTATCATTGTTTATCAATCTTTAGAGGACTTAAAAGTGAAACTGATGATTCTGCAATATCATGACATTGTATATCTGGACAGGCATTATAGATTTATTGCTCTTTGATGCTTTATGTCTCATAATGATAACCGAGGCTCAGTAAAGCATAAACGTGGAGTGTTCCCACATGTTACGCAGCTGACATCTTTGTACTATACTCTGAGATGAAAAATGTCTAACTGGGCCAAAGAAATAATTCTGGCATATCAAGGGAGCTTGAGAGAGGGGAAGGAGGGGAGGTTCCCAGCATGTCCACATATGACAGGCCTTTACCCACGGCTGGCCGACGCAGCGACATTGTGCGCCTGTCATAGCTGCCCTTCAACAGCAGATGAAGCTGTCAGCAGGACGATGACTTTATTCTGACAGCCGCTCCACCCTCTCTCTTCAGAGCGTTGCAAATAAATATGTTGGGTTTCAAAGCTGCCAAGGCAGACGTTGGACAGTGGGTCAGGAGGCCAAACGCAGAGCAAAAGCATTCCCTTCCCCTCGTAACCTGTTCTCAATGAGCTTGGTCACCTCTCCAGGGCACCCATTCAGCGTGAGCCATCCAAAGGGCCCCAGGGCCCCAGATCTCACACACTGCCTACCGAGAGAGTCCTGTGAGCCTCTCTCTCTTTTCTCTCTCTGTGCATCACTCTGTTTGCCACAGCAGAGTGCCAAAAATATCCTCCACTGAGAGAAATCAAGAGTGTACCAAACAGTTCAAACCATTCATGACAAAGTGTGAGTCAGTCTGATGAAGATGAAATGACTTCTCCTCAGTCAATCAGGGTGAAAAGAAATATTTATTTAAAACGTTTCCCTTGACAATAAAGTCAAAATGTCATAATAGGGGCAACATACAGGTAAGATAGAAATGCTGTTTTGTGTTCTGCTGCTTGAATGGAGTTGACAGACCATCTGCTGTATGGGACCTTCTGAATTTTTCGCCACTCTTCTCCTTTTTTTTTTTGCTTGAATATAATGATCATCATCTTGTCAGCTCGCTTCATTGTGTCGAGCTGTTTTGTAAAACTGTTCACGCTTATATTTACATTTAGAACAGCTTCATATTGTTTGTATTACATCATGAAAGTTTGCTATAGTTATGTCCAGCTCATTTTTTTATTTCTAAAAACTGAACTATAGCTTGAGGCCTTTTTAATTTGAAAATTCTAACATATTTGGGGCCTGCAGCTGCCTTCGTCCAGCTTCTACAATCAACTGAATATCTTTGCTTTTTACAGAGTTTTGGTTAAACAGAACAAGAACTTTCATGATGTTGCTTTTGGAATATAATCAGCAGTTTTAAAGGAATCTTTTTGAGTATATGGTTTATAAAATAAGAGGAAAAATCTAATTTCAAATATGTTTCCATCAAATTATTGAGATCTCAAAGTAGGTTAGACTCTAGCTTTTTAAGTGTCTGTAATAAATGCTTATACATTATGATGAAGGAAAAATTTAGCGCAGTTTTTTCTTAAATATAATCAACCCAAGACTAAATTCCTTGACTGCAAGAACCCAACATTTAGGTTTGTTTTCTCTACAACACCTTCCTTCAACATGGCTACAAAGAGATGGATCAAAATCCAGCACAACCAAGCCCAGTGATTCCCACTGCATCCTTTGCTTTAGGTATAAACCCCATTCCAAGCGCAAAGGTTAACGATATGTAAGAAATAATTCATGTTTTAAATATTTGAAATCTTACAGATGTTGGAAAGAACAAGAATTCTGTCAGAGGTAAAAATCAAATGCTGGAACCTTCCAATTTAAGAGTGTTACATTTCACTTTCTCTATTGTTACATAACAGATAACAATCACCATTGCATAACACATCTAAAATGCAAGAACCCTCTTTGCATGCAGTCACATGCAAAACTGATGATACTTTATTGTTTACGATTTAATTCATTAATTTAAATCGTGTGTGTTTGACATTGAGACTTTGTTGGCAATACCTAGAAAATCACTATAAATGAAAAGTTACCTATGGGACTCTAAATGTACTTTAAACACAAACGATCAATGAAGGCTTTGCAAACACAAAATAAATCTGCAGTTTTCTGACTTTTTGAACTTTTTAAATTTTCACATTTTTAAACTTAAACTCTTAAAACTATAATGCATACTGTTGTTAAAGTAACCCTGACAGCGCATTAAATAAGGCCTATACAAAGCTAATGTAATGTGCGTTAACTATGTAATGGAATTACATAGCTCAGCTCAGAGGACTAATGCATCAACTGGCACTGCAAAGATGCAACATGTGAGTCTTGAGCTAATCTGTCTCACTCAAGTGACCATTATCCTCTCTGGGTGCTCTTACACTGTGAGTGCGTGTACAATTCTAATGTGTTTACTCATGAAACCAGCTACTTTCACATGTTTCTCAAAAAGCCATGTTTAAACAATGTTTATTCAAACCAATAATTATGTCAAGAGGCCACTTTCATGAGAAAATCGTACTGTAACATTAACATTTACAAGTTTTTTTCTCTACCCATCCCCCATATGGACATATCAAATACACACTATAGACTCATACCCTTTGAAATAATGGATAACTTTTTTGAGTTATATAACTGTAACATAGGGAACAAATCCAGCAAAAATCAGACAGTTTTGTCTTCCAAAATTGTGAATGATAAACCAGTGGTAAAACATTTTGTCTACATTTCATTGAACTGAAACTGGATAAAGACTTCATATAATCTTATGAGCAATGGATACAGAACATGGCAGGGTGCAAAAACATTTGTATTAAAACAAGCAAAATTTTAGGAATTCCAATGATTTCATAATCCGCTGTCATCCAATTTCCTAGATCAGCAGATTACAAACAAACAGCAGTCGGGAGATCAAGAGGTCAAAGGTCACAGCACACGGACAATATTCCAGTGACCCATGAATGATGATTAAGAAGTGCTAAGAGAGAAATCAAAGTCCTCTTATCTTTGTTAACAGCCATACAACATACTATAGGCAGAAGGAAAAGCATGGGAGGGATGTATAGTAGTATTTAACACATTATCAATGTTTAATTACGTAGCTTTATGTAGCTAGTGAGTTGTCAGGCACACAGATAATAATATGAATAATAAAATAAAAATAAATAACTGAAATAATACGATTATTAGACTCCTCTTGGGGAAGCAAATGCGTTTAGCACAGAACAGGTGTTAAAAAACAGAAAAGTTAATTATCAGGCAGCGCCTTGTCTCAAAATCTATGGACTTCTGTTTGGTGTACTTTTTTCTGAAGCTTCCAACAAAGCGCTATATGTGAAGTACATAACATTTAAAGAATTCAAAGAATGCTGAATGACATACAAATGTAGAACATTGAGATGACTGGAGAATTTATACTCAGGTGCCTTATTGTTGATGGTACTGTACTGTGCACAGTGTGAACAGTAGCGAGTTAAACACTTTTGACTCATCACCATAGGAATGATAGAAACTTGTATGACCCGCTTGTAGATATGTCTAAAATGTGCAGTGCTGTAAAAGTGTTCTCAGCTTTGTTTTAAATTTCACAACTTTAAAACAATAATCGCTATAGTGGACCATCTACCTGCATCTTATCCTATCCCTAGCATCCCCCTCTGCCACACCACCCTTCTGCATGTCCCAGCGCAATTGTAATGGAATCTGGATTAATGAAAAAATGCTATTTTTGTAAAAATGCTAACATGGCTGAGGTGTGCTGCAGATGCCAGATAAATAGGATATTTTAGATATATCTGATTGCATTAAATGTGTGCGTTTATGGGTATGTAAACAATTTTCAGTAAAACAGAAAAACAGTAGGTACCTTCTTGTTGGCGTAGGCAGCATGTAGGCATGTTATGTAATTGCTCAGATATGTCATTCATACTATATGATATGTCTGTCCTTTTTGAGACTGAGCTTTATGATTGTTCTTGATTCTGTAACGCCATTATCACAGATATAGATCTATATTTTACAGATTGGACTGTGCATTCAGCAGTGTGGCATGTATTTTGTTTATGCAGTTCTAGTTCAAAGAAACCAGCTTTTTTTTAAACAAAGTACATGTGAAGTGCATGTACTTTACTTGGTTATTTTGTAAGGCACTGTACTCCCTCAGTGAAAACAGCTGAAAATGATGGCAAGAAAGCAATTAACCAAAATAGTGAAGTTGCAGCCCAGCCAGCAAACCAATGATCTCACTAAAGCTTTGTAAAGCTCAGAGGATCTGCTTAATGCAACTATTTTTACAGTGACATACATTTTTTTACACTATTAATTAAAGATGCTGTAGCTGAATATTTCCTTCATCACTCTCGATGTAAAACAGTTCACCTTTATCTTTATTTCATCTCTTCTGTACAACCTTGCAAGACTGAACTTTGCAGACTGAAAAATCTGAGAGACAAAACAAAATTGAGATATTTGAAGTTTCCTGATCCTATGTAAATCCTCTAAGACTTTCATTTGTGTTTGGCTTCATCTTTGTGCCATAATATCTGCTTTCTTCATCCCAGTATGATTTTTTCTTTTGCCCCTGTTGCCTTTCCAGTAAGAAGGAAAAAAAACTTTTTAAAAGGAAGATTTGCATGTTAATGGATCTTAGCAACAGCAGAGGCCCTCTCAGCACTGTGCTTTTCAGTTTCCCATGCTCTGCTGCAACAGTACATAATAAAAACAAACAAAAAAGTAGTATTTCACATGGCCCTAAAATTTCTTCAGCCCTCAGTCAGATTAAAACCCATTCCAGGAAGCTTGTTTGGATCGGGTTGTAAAAAGAGATCACTGATAGCAATGTATTAGTGAAGGATTAACATGACTTTCACCCTGGTTTCTGTGCACAATAAAGCTTTAATCTAGGCTCTGCTTGTGAGGCAGGGCCACCGGTTGGGCCAATGAGACGCGGTGTGTCTGCAGAATATCCCCGCCCATGGGTGTTTCCTGTGGTGGCGGAGGTGCTGGGGCTGGGCCTGGCAGCAGACTGCGGTGACAGACGCGCCCCTGGGATTCCACCTGTCAGCCACACAGGCACTAATCGACAGGCTTCCTATAAGCTGAACTCTCTGTCACCTCTCTGTCAAATCTTCATCTTCTCATTCGTCTGATGACTTCCCTCTGCCCACCCCCATCCTCTTCTTATCCAACGCAAACTCCGCCCATCCGCCTGCCTGCATAAAACACACCAACACCAATCCTCCATGCCTGCTGCTCTCAAACAACATTCAGTCTCTCATGGAAAAATAAAGAAAATTGGTTTGTTTTTGCTTTAAGGAATAATCCAAAATCTTCTATGCAGCTTCTTATTAAAACAAACCCCATGAATCCCGCCCCTCCCTCCACATCCCTGCCTTTCAGCTTTAATGTGACAGAGGTGGGCTTTAATGTTCGGTAGTAATTGGGTGGGAGAGGGAGAGACTGTTTGGGAGGAGGAGGAGGAAGGGTCATGGTCAGGTTTCTCATGGAGGTTATTCTGCATCTGTCTCTTAGCAACGACAGACCGCTCTTTGTACAGTCCTTGAGTTGATTGGTGTGTGTGTGTATTTTTTTCCCTCCTTGGTCGCTGAAATGTTTTGCGAGGGGGGCTCCTCAGCAGACAGGCTTCCTCGCATATTCAGTGCTTTTAAGATTTTGTTTCCATGAGCGTCAGATGGGCTCGCTGAGGCGTGGCGCTTGCTGTATCTTCACCTCCACGGGTTTACATTTGCATTTCTCAAGTGAGGGTGAAAAAAAAAGACAGAAATTGAATTTTTTCAGTGAGCATTTGAGACCAATGCTCCTTTAACGATGATTGTGCTGTGAATTTTAATAACCTTTGCTGACATAAGTTTTGGCAAATGGTGTTAAATGATATGGCTGCACCGCTAAAGTTTGGTGGTTTGATGTTGTCATGTCTGCCTTCTCTTTAGCTGGTATAAGGTGAAAGGGCAGAACGGGGTCAAAGGTCATTGGATGGATCCAGGGGAACCTCTTGAATCATGCCATCAGCTTCAAGGCATCTGAGCAGGGAGCTGGAGTGGCATGATGTCAGTCTGAACAGGATTAGTAGGGCAATTCGGGGACAAGGAAAGGAAATAAAGAAGGAAAGCCAGAACTTGGCCTCTTCTTCCCACAGCTTAGGTTTGCCCACAGATAAACAAATGAGTACAGTAAGCAAAGTTCACCCATTTCCATGTGTAGAAGCACAAAATGATGACAAAACTGTGCTTTAGTTTGACCTAATTTACTGACCAGAGGGAAGAAACATATCTGCATCAAGGCGTTTTTCACAGTGTAACGTATTTCTGGGACTTTATTACAAACAAAAGTAGCAGCAATTCTAAACTGCTGCTTTTGATCACTTGCAAAAGATTTAAAAATATGTTTCTTTGATCCGACGGGGCTTCCGTGTTAAATGTGTCCCAGAAACTTCGCTTTTGAACAGCTTTTCCGCGCAAAATGTGAAACTTGTTCTCAGATGTTTCAGGTCCCTTTAATGCCAGTTTCCAGACAGATGGAGCCCCATTTCGGAAACAAACGTGCTTTTAAGTCTTCCGATCACACTTAATCTCCGTACCAAGCCAATGGACTCTTTACTGACTTGTACAATCATTTATGTTCTGTTAGCCCACTGTATGGGAAGACGTTTGTATTTAGTATTAAACACCTTGCTCTCAGTAGAATATAAAAATGTCTACAGAAAAGAGGAACTGTTTACCTTCACTCTGAGTCTCTTTGGCGGTATCAAATGCAGCCACTCTATGTACGCTGAAAACAACTCTTTCCTCAACGGGACAAAGTTCAAGGCTGCAGTTCTTTAAAATGCTTCACAATAAAAGCACAAAGTTACACTAAATAATAGGAAACAAATGGATATATCTCTTACAGAAAATAAGATAAAAAGCTCAGGTGCCCATAAATAAATAAATAAATAAAATGAACGACTGAAGTAAATATACAGTAAATATGAAAGATGTTTATCGATTAAAAGACCAAGCTTCCTTTACTCGCACATAAACCCTGCCTCACTGTGGGAGCATTTGTTTCTTTCTTTCTTTTTCTTGTTGTTTTCCTGCTCTGAAACTTCTTCTGCTCCCTTTTTCGTTTCATCTAGTATTTTGATTTGTTTTTTACAGCAAAGGTGCGTTATCACAAATACACAATTATTTTTTTATTAGGATATTTTTCCAAAAGAGAATTTTAAGCTGACACGTTCAAAAGTCTTTTTACATTATTCTTAAAATAAAATTTAAGGAATGGTCAAAATTGTTTTGTTTTTATGTGGCTAAAAAAGTCGATGTGGAAGTTGATTTGAGAACTGAAGGTTTTAATGTGAAATTTTAACATAAATATGTAGAGGAAATAGCGTAACGTTATAAAGTGTGCTGTCAACTTGTTTAAATGCACATAGATATCAGTTATTAACTGGGCTCCGTTTCAAGAAATATTTGAATTATCAAAACAGTCCAATAGTTAATTTTAGTGTCGCAGTTTCTTCTTAATTTAACCGGCTCTATGACGATTTTTAGACGTTTCCCGTTCGGCGTAAGAACCCACTGGAGTCCCACAGTAAGCGGTTCAATTCAACCAAAGCAGAGAGACATAAAAGAAAAATATTAGGAATCCAACAGAAAGGCGCATTTCATAATATATTGACTGCTTTCCGTTTTTCAAAGTAAAACCACTTTAAAGGTGCATTGCCACCAAAGAAGAAGAGGAAAAAAATACAAAACTGAATATATTAATTGTTTGTTTCTGGCGAGAAAACACAGGCGACAAATTTTCTTTAAAAGAAATAATATTTCAAATATTTTCTGGATTTCTATAATATTAATACTATATCGATATTATATAAAAGTTAAGAGATACATTTAAATGTTTAACTTATAAAATTCAAAACAACATGGTAGCTTTGAAAGTGAAATTTAAAATAAGAATCCCTTCGAACTCATAGTTGATTTGAGAGATAATTGATAATTAATTTAAAGTGCCTTTATTTAGAAAATAAAGGCGCAACGTTCCAGCAACTCAACTGAATTTCTCAGGAGTTGTGTTTTATACTTTTATTAAATCAACGGTTTTGTCCACCAGACGTTCTAAAAAAAATAAAATAAAATAAAATAAAATGTGAGAGGAAAAAAGTCAGTCTTGGTCTTTTCTTTAAATAACACAGAGTGGGTGGAAAACTTGCAACAATACAGTTTTTTAATCTTTTTATCTTTTATGCACATTGAGTTACCGCGTGTTTAAATGTACCATATAAAAAACAGTATGTACGTGTATGTGAAATTATCGATTATTCCAACAAACGGGAAATACATGAGATGTTATGCAATTTATTTTTCTTCGCTTCTTAAATCTTATTTTTCTGGAAACTATTTGGTTAGACATGTTTTTAACATTATAAACTCAGTTTCAGAACTTTCAAGCATTTCAGGAGGTTTCTATTCAAGAAGAACTGCGCAAAAGCTTCGTGAACTAGATTAATCACAGCACCGCGCAGGAACCCGGACAACAGGTAGGTCAGTGTTATTTCATTTGTTCAGTAAGCTATTTATAAGCATCTGCGCTGCATTTCTTAAAAAGCTATAAACACTCCGACAGTAATGCTTCCTGAGGGCTTGAGCATCATGGTTCACTAGTTACTTCTCACTTGACGATGAATATTAATATTTAAAAAAAAAGATCTCAAGCGATACGACTGGCTGCACGCTTTCATCCTCGAAAGCTGATTGGCTAGGTACAAACCACGCTGCGCGATAACTGATCCAGCTCCTGTGCTCACAGAAAACAGCAGAGAGGTGTTTTCCCCCCTTATTTATTACTCCGGTCAAGAAAAAAGGCAAAAATGTGGCCGCGAAGGAAAGTCCATTTGAGTAGTGTCGCGTATTGATCTCAGGCTGAACTTATTTTTCCACCACCACATAAAGCCTGCACACTCTTTTGTTATTATCGTCTCTTTGGAGCTGTACGTGTGTGGGAAAATGCTCCATTGTTTTATGTTGGCCCTTTGGCCCAGAACACCCAGGGGCCGATGGGCACCCAGCTTCGGCCTCCTCAGGGTAAACTGTAGTGACAGAGCACGCAGGGCCCCCTCATTAGCTCTGTGTCCATTAGAAGCAAAGAAGCTGATTTAATCCTCTCTGTCCTCCTCAATCTGGCACCACAGTCACGGTTTTAACTCCATTTTCATTCTCTTATGAAGAGTTTAACCAGCTTTTTTTTTTAACTAATAGAAGATTTAATAGCAAAAAGAGCTGTCAGCGGGTGCTAGTGACAAGTTGGAAAAGCAGCTTTACCTTATTTGAAGACAGACTTTCATTGTAGTATTCTAAAAAGAAAATGTGTTTATATCATACAGTTTTCTTTTGCATGTGTGGATGTACTGACACATGCAGCCATACTACAAGATCATACTAGGTTTTGTCTTAATAGTTAATTTAAAACTATTAATAAGTTATATTAAAAAAAAAGCACAGCTACAGGCTACAAGCTGCAAGCTACAAGAAAAGGATGTAACGTGGCACTCTTTGTAACCTCCTTTTAGGTGTTTTCTTAAGTTGTAAAGATGTTAAAACTGAGTGATCAAGCCCAATATAAGATAAGTGCAGGAGAAAAGTTAACTGTTTTCCTGCAGGTTGTTAAATAAGGCAAATGTAAATACAACCTGACATTCACATAAAGCTGTCACTGTCAGTGGAAGCAATTAGTTTGATTAAAACGCCCAATTAGTGACAATATTATAGTAAGAAATGGGCTCCAGAACACCAGACAGACTCCACTTGGCTTACGTTTCCTTACTCCATTGCAGTACAAAAAAATCAAAATTTAAACGAATGCACTCCCTTGTGTAAACACACTTGATTCCTGTTGGAAGGTGACAAACATGAACACCGTTGAGCTGAAATGACGAAATAAAGCAAATACACTTTATTTATAAATCTTGAGTTATAATTTAATACGGTACCAATATGTTAACCAATATGCTTTCACAGTACATCAGAGTGGTTGTCAAAAAGAAGTAAACACAAATACACTCACACACACACACCCACACACACACACATGCACATACACTCTAAATTCAGCAATACCCTGCAGTGGTCTGTTGTGCCATTAAGTGGCCTGGGCTCATTAATGCATGAATTATACTGAAATAAATTTGTTTCTTGGCCTGGGAAATTAAGAGATTGTAGTTATTATAGACCCAGTGCTCTTAAAAATCTCTGAGGAAGTCAGTGTAAAAGTCCAGGAAACATAAATTCATTAGAAGTATTTGGTAATGCATTTGTCCTTAATCTCGTAGTGTCATTCGTGTTCTTCTTACCTGTCATGGGGGAATATGATTTGGACTTTAACCCCTCTAAATATAAAAAATATTGGATTAAGCTATCCAACAGTCAGCTCACCGCCATGATTAGCCTCTCAGTTCAGATGAGAAAAAACAGAAAAGTTGAAGTGTGACAAAAATCCGGGAGAGATAAATTGCTTTGAAACAGGATTTTAAAGAGTTTAACTGGAACATTATGGCAAAAAAAGAAATAATCGTATTAGCCAAGAAGTATAACGAAGAAATGACTAACGCTTGGCGCAACCGAACACTGAGCATGAGAAGTGCAGTTCTGAGATGTTTTTGCTGTTCTCATTCTTTGCATGTCAATAAGAAAACCAGAATAAGAAAACAAAGTAACTAAAACAAAGCATCAATCTCACCTTTCTGTCTCTATGCAACCGAGCAAAAAGGTTGAAGTCAGAAAAAGTCAGATTTCAAACAATCATATTAAATCTTTCTGAAATGTTCCTTTAGTCCAAAGTGCTATGTCTGGAAGGTATGAAAACAACAACAACAACAACAAAAAACAGATCAACACAAGACGATCCCTGCAGTTTTCTCACTAGCTGGGGTAAAAATATGTAAAACATAAAAAAAAAGGAAAAAAAGAAAACAAAAAGGATCCAAAACATAATTTACAAGCACGATAAATATACACACAGGTCCAATAAATATTGTTTGTTATCCCAAAAACCATAGACTGTGAGAGGTCACCACACTGCAAAAAGATGTCCATCGTAACCAGTCATTTCGTTTAATGACATTAGTTCTCTTTAAACAAGTGAAAATTTCTGCCAGTGCGGTCAGATCATTTTGTCGTTGTTAAATTTCCTGTATTTTATGGACCCCTCTAAAAGCGCAGGAGCATAATGGAAAATAAGGCAGCTAATACCTCTGGTATGATGAAAAAAGCAAATTAAATTACATTTTTACCCATAAGATACTTTAGAGAATTTAATTCCACTGACAGTTTTTTCTCTTGTTTAAATCAACAGAGATTTTACTATTTGAAATGACTTGATTTGAAAAGTGGGACCCTTCCTGACCTTAGTAGCACCACAGCAGCTTTTATTCTCTATTGAATAGGCATGTAAGGCCAGTTGAAGCTGCTACCAGAAAGCAGCATGTCCCTTATCAGAGTTTCTATGGGTGTTTTCCCCACCAGACGGACGAAGAAAAGCTGCTCTATGACAGAAGAAGAGACGCTGCGGAGGGAAGGCAAGCGAAGCAGCAGCTTCCCAAACCTGTTAGGCTGGTTGGGATACTGGCTCCTCACATACTCCTCTAAAGCACACTGCGATTTCTCCTGGAGACCCTCCACATGGGCCACATCTGATAGACCACAAGCATCTACAGAGAGAATGTAACACAGAAACAAATAGGCAGAAGAGAAGAGGTCAGGACCAGTGGTTCAACTGGGCATCTGAAAAATACTTCAGTTTCACGTTTATTCAGTGTTAATACAAAATCACCAAAACTCACGATGGTACAGTCTGAATGTGGAGTTCGATGAAAAGTTACAGTGATCGAAAGTCAAAAAAGCACCAGAAAAGACAAAAATCTGTAGGTATTACTATTTACTGGTATTATTTAAATCCCTGGGTAAGACATTAAAGAAGAGCTCAGGGCAGCAGAATGCCGAATATTAGTGGATGCATTTAAATATTTTATTACTTTGTAAACAGATTTGAGTGAACCTCACTAAGATGGTACCAGAACCATCAACCATAAACACAGAACACCCAATAAACTAGTTAGTCAGACATGGTTGGGTAAATGTAGAGGTTTAAAAATGTAAAATTGGATACTGTAAGAGCGCAGTGGCAGGTTGAAAATAAAACATATAGGCAAATAGTTGAGGTTTGTCAATCTGATGCCATCTGGGATCAACAATGGTGCCACTGCTCTCATCCAATCAAAAAAAAAAAAAAAAGAAAACTCAGGGCCCAGAAAAAAGGAAGGAAGCACGGTAAGAGCATTGATTGCTCTGAATCATTTGCATTTCAACACACAGCAGACTCTTCTGTCTGTACTGTAAAACTGCAGGCCGGTTGGAAACAGGGGTTAAAGCAGGACTGTCCCAGTTTAAAAGGCACGTGCTCACATGTGCTCACGGGGACTAAAATAGACCAATAGGAAACCTTCTTTTATTTATTTTTTTACTCTGCTGCTACTTGTCCTTTTGAACCCACTCACAATCCAACAACCAAACATCACTCTGTCATCTAAAAGGCTGTGAAGAAACTGGCATACATTTTGCATTGCAAAGTCAACTAATAGTTCCCCTTGCTTTATGAACAGTGCAAAAAAAAAATCTTCTTTATGAAGATATTTTCAAATTTAATATCTTCTCAAATAATATTTAATATCTTTTCAAATTTATTATGCAGTTACATTTACAAGCTATGATCGTTTTTAAAACAGTGGCAAGATTTAAATATAAAAAAATTCTTTTTTGAATAAAAAAAACCTTCTAAATTTTAAGCCTGAAAATAAGTTAATTAAATTTAAGTGGTTTCAATTTTTTCACTTGAAATAAAAAAAAATACTCTTTTTTTTTTTTTTTTTTTAAATAAATCACTCTGCTGAGGCACCTTTTATGTGAAGCAGCAGTGGAATATAGATGTTGTCAAATGTTTAACTCAAAGCTCTGTTTCCATTTGCATAACCTATTCAGGCAAAATATTTCATATTTTAAGGGCTGTAAGGATTTGATGCAGTTTTAAGACCATCAAACTCACTCACTCACACTTCCTCTTCAGTATTTTTTTAAATGCAGATAAACTGTTGCTTCAAGATCTGACAACTGTATGAGGTCATTTAAGTTCACTATGAATTCTATCAGAGGTAAAGCAGCTGGCTCAGGTTTAAAGGGAGTACTTTTCTAGAGCAAACCCAACATATATCATTTGTATTCCTTTTTTTAATGACCGTTTATAACGATATCAGAGGATCATCAGACTTATGATCATACTAAAATCTGCAAAAATTTTGTTTTATATAGATTTTGCTTTTAAGGTGTTTCAGAGTTTTAATACAAATTATTGATTTTTCTTTTTAGCCCCCTTCCCCCACCCCCCAACGCACAGTTACCGAGTGTTATGCAAACTATTATGCCACGAGCAATAAAAAAAATCTGTAAAATTATTTTTAGAAGATTTTCTGTCGTTTTTCTGGAAAGATTCATTCCTACGTTTTTCAGGCGGTTTTTAAGTAACGTTCTCGTCCGCTCGCATTAATTTTGTTTTCTCTACAATTGGAAAATAATTTATTTAATTAAATTAGAATTTTAATTTTGATAGCGGTTGTTTTCTTCGTGGTGGCGGCGGCACAATTCTCCTTCGTTTTTAAACTTGCGTGATTTCGCTAAAATGTCAGCCACAGCGTGTGTGGGGGTGAAAAGGTAAAGTTTACCTGTGGTGAACAGCACGATGGCCTTGATGCAGCTGTACTCCGCCGAATCCACGTGCAGCACCTTCAGCTTCTCCACCTGCTCCTGGAAGACCCGGATGTGGTCCATGAAGGCCACCACCCGGTCAGCAGACATTGGGGATGCGTGGAGACCAGCAGCCGCCAGTAGCGGGGCGGCGTGGACGGGCATGGAGCACTGGGCGGCGTTCAGGACGAACAGTTCGCTCCAGGTGAGGCGAAGAAGGGCCACCTGGTCCGGCACCTGCAGGTCCGGGAAAAAAGGGATGTTGCGGGCCCACTCCACGGCGCTGAAGAGCATCCGAGCCGCCAGCTCACAGATGTTCTCAATGCCCAGGATGTTGTTGTTCTGCAGGCACTGAGAGCCGAACCTGGAGGTCGGGTAGGGTTCGGCCCGCAGCAGCAGAGAGATGTACCCCGACAGATAGGAGTGGCACTGCAGAGGATCCCCGTTTGTCAGAGCAAACTGGCCGTGATATGACTGGGTTGGTATTCTGCCTCTCTGGACAGCTGTAAGAAAGAAACAGCAGAAATGTCACATCACGCTAGAAGGCGATTAAAACAACGCAGATGACATTTAAATAACCCTAAAACTAGACAGCACGCACGGGACGTCATTTACGACAGCATATGTCAATTAAAACCTCGCGCTTATTTTAGTCAGATTAGGCTGGGATTCCTTTCTAATGTCAGTGGTGAGCTAGCTTATGGTTGGCTGGCTCTTCAGAAGTGGACATGGATAAGTGTTGTGGACAGCTCCTGGAAAGAAATGTCACATTCAGCTCGGTGTTGGGAGATCTGGAGCACAACCTGCAGATAATGGCGTGTGAGGTTTTTTTTCCCTTTTCCCCCCCTCTTTTCTTTTTCCCAGCGTGTTTCTGGGTAATTCCGTAGTGTTGCATTTTTTTTTTTTCAAATTTACAATTGCTCCAGTTCACAGCCCAAATTATCGGGATTCCGTTTTCAGTTAATGCTCTCTAATATCATCAAGTGAGTAGGCTTATTGTAACTTAATTATTTATTTTTTGGCTGTGAAACCTCTAATAGGCTAAACTTTAATAAACTTTCATATTTAGACAACAAAGCAGACTCTTAGTAGGCTAGTGTAGGCTGCGGTCTGGGCCTATTGCTGTATATGAAAAGCATGCATAATGAATAAGAGCAGACACACATGGTCCGCACGCGCACATCATTTAAAAATGTATTTTACATTTTTATTGCTACAATTTAAACGAAAAAAAGGCACTGAAACTAAAGTTAAATATATCTACTGCCGAATGTGAACACCTGACATTTAAAGCATCTGCAGACTCACACTCACCGGGGATGATGGACATAAAGCGGAAGGGGAGCAACAATAGTGCACCTAACATGCTACAGGATGCTAGCGGGAACATCTGTAATATGTGTAATATCACACACTGAGGTCTACACAATATAAAGCTATAGTACGCGAGACAAAATAAATAATTATACACCCCGTATTTAAAAAAATATAGACATTATTAAATGAATAAAATATCCCTAGTGTCAAACCCCGGACAAAGGCAACATGTGGCGATGGTAAGGCTCCTGGGTCCACAAAGAAATATGTAAACATAAGCTAGGCTACACATATGTAGCATCCACACAACTAGAGTATGGGGCAGATATGCGTTCAAACATAAAAGAGTGCTGCATGTGAAAGTGTGATGGATGTGATAGTACCAGTAATAACAGTTTGATGCCAGCCCGTACCTTCTCTCCTCATGCCGACTTTGAGGCATTTCTTGAGGCGACAGTACTGGCACTGGTTGCGGTGGTGCTGGTCTATGGGACAGTTCCTGTTGGCCCTGCAGGTGTAGGTCAGGTTTCTCCTGACGCTGCGTTTAAAGAAGCTCTTACATCCCTCGCATGTGAACTGTCCGTAGTGCTTCCCACTGGATTTATCCCCGCACACGATACACTCGATCTGCTGGCTCTGCTGTTTGTCCATGGACAAGGAGGAGGAGGAGGAGGAAGAGGAGGTGCTGTTGTTATTGTTGGTGGTGGTCGCGACGGTGTTGCCGGACGGATTGGGCGGCGGTGCTCCCTGAGGTGCAGCTGCTGTTTGGGGTATTTCCAGAGAAGGCGCCGGGTTCATGTGTCCCGTCAGCTCTCCGGGCAAAGACAGAGGTGCAACCTGGGACACCGGGGAGGAAAGAGTCCCCTGAGAGTCCCCGACCGCCTCGGTGTTTCTCCACGCTACCATCGCCATTTCGACTTTCTCCAAAACTTTTTTGCGCCCAACTTCGTTTTTACGCGATAATTAACTCACACTAACTGTCGGCATCAATAGCTAATACACAGTCAAGGGAAACTGCGGCATTGTCTGACGAAACGAAATACAATTTCAAATAAAATAAATAAAAGAGAGCTCATAGGATAACGGCAGAAAATTAAAACGAGTTCACAAGTGAAGAGTGAGCAGTCACCCAGAAGCAGCTGCGGGCGCGGACAAAATCCAAAAAGACAGCTTCATTCAAACCGTCATAGTGCGCTATAGCATCCACAGAGGGGGAAAAATAAAGACGGAGCCAACATCCACACAGGGAAGCAACGTTATCCCCAAAATATACAATCTGATCCTCTCTGTTCTGTGTGTCCAGCTTTAAACAGAATGCCGTGCGAGCAGATCCTTCATTAGGGATGGAGTCACGCGACCAGGCTTTCCAGACGCTCCCTGCTCTCCCGATCAGTCAGAAGTTACATTAAAAAGACAACAGGGAGAGAGAGAGAGAGAGAGAGAGTCAAAGAGGGGGAGTGATGGATGTTGATTTTGATGATGCTTTGCTCCGGGACGGAGGAGGAGAGTGATGCGCCCGCACGTCACCGGCTGTGAATCGGTGACGCGGGTTTGGGGCGGAGTTAACGCGTGGAGAAGCTGGTCTCGGAGCAGCAGTGCGGGGGTTCAGCTGACTTTAAAGAGGGTAAGAGTTCACATCCTCCCTGTTATGTTTTCTGTTTTTTTCCCCTCTGTCCAATCTCTCTCTCTCTCTCTCTCTCTCTCTCTCTCTCTCTCTCTCTCATGTGTGCGTACACGAACGGTTTTTTTGTTTGTTTTATTTTGTTTTTTGCACTATGACTACTTACTTGCCGTGAATCTGTCAAACCACAGTTTGCATCATATCACCCATAATGTATATTAGGAGTACTCATGTTATACTGGTACATAAAGAGGCTGCTTCTGCCCGCAAAGACCCTGAAGGGGCCCATTCAGATCCTAAATGCAGTTATTTGATGCCACCTAGTGTCGTCAGTAAATTACGCAGAAAAATTCCCTTTTTTAGATCCACTTCACTCACAAAAAGAGATAGATTTTATACATTTCTTTTATAAATAATACATTTAATGCACCTCTCCTCTGCCCTGTCTTAGCTGCAGTCACTTTGTGGACTTTGTAATCACGTAATCATCCACTCACACCAAATTACTAATCAGATAAGAAGACATTTTTAGAAATTACTAAAACCTTTTCTTTTTTTTCTTTCTTTCTTGAGAGACAAAGTTTACAAGTTAGTTTATGTATAGGTGAGATACATATTGGACTTTTAGCTTTCATCAGTAAACTTACTAAACATCCTGACTTCCAGTGCAGATCTAAAATCCTACTGTAAAAAGATTGTTGTGAAATGCCCAGTATAAACACACAAAAATAGTGTTTTAGCACAGGCTGTAAAATCAATTCTAAATATAAATGAAACAAACCGAATAAATAAACTGATGTTATCCCTCCTCAAATAGCAAGAATACAAAGATATATGGGAATTAAATATATTCATGAAACCAGTGGCTACATGTCTAGCTGAAGAGATGACACCTTCACTTGTGCCTCTGCCCTTTCTGTCTCTCATGTTCATGATCTATTGAATTTCACTCAGTGCAGCTGCACTGGAGTATATGCTACTTGATATCCATAAAGCTACTGCATTTTTCAGAGTAGATTTGGTGACTTTGATTATGGTTTTACATACAGTGTTGCTGTGTGTCTCCATACAGTTGCATTGTTTGATTTTGGTGTATTTACGTGTAGCACAACCATCCTTTTCATTTGTTGTGGATTTCTCAAATGGAATCAGTCTGATGTCCATGGATGTCTTTGATGGCAAGTCAGTGCCATGTAAAAATGTCTGTATGGCCATTTCACTGTTGACTCATGCTCCATGAGTCCTGAGGCTGAGTGTGCTGTCACGTTCTTCCAGACGGCCAGAGCTGCAGTCATCCAGCGACTGCTCGCACACAAAACAAGCCTTGCCCCGCCTGCTAACAAAACACACGGCTGATGTCCAATACCAATCAGCAGTGGAAGGTCAAGGCTAAAGTGTTTACCACACTGGATGTGGATGATGCATTCCTTCACACTGTTTATTTCACTGACCTCTCCCCTCCCCCGCTCTGCCTCATGATGGGTCCGGTTAATATTAATCACAGATTTAGGAGTTTACAGATGATAAATCCCTCCTGTTTTTGGTGATCTGGTGCCCTTTATGACTTATCACCAGTGGGGGAGCTGAAAGCGAGCTAATTGGAAACAAAATGAGGGAGAGTTTGGCCAGGAGAGACCTGCTGTGTGGGCAAAACCACCAGGATATGACTGTTTGCAGTGCAGTGGGAGGCAGCTCTGGCTTCCTGCTCAGAAATCTGCAGAATTTTTCTAATGCAAGCTTGATGTCACTTTACTGAAAATTTGCTCTTATAATTCTGAACATGACAAACATTGGTCAAGCTAAAATCTGAATGAAATATAGTTTGAAGGTGGTTGATGAGTTTATATGACGTGAGAAAACTACGTTCAGCAGTGAGTATGATGAAGCGTATTGTCAAGGAATTACTTGACCAAGAGAGCTTTTAGAAAAGCACACATTATAGTCTTCTAGGAATATCCGGTAGTATTCTCAGCTTTGGCAGTGAATGGGTGTGGTGTAAAGTCATTACAGTAACGAGATTAATGGTTGTGAGCTAAAAGTGCACGGTAGCCTTTCAGATCCTGCAGCGGATGTCTTCTGTTTGTGTTTTAGCAGTGACTGTGTGTAAGTGTGCAGATTCAGAAATGTCATGACCTGACCTGGAGGCCATGATGTAGAAACAAACCATTGCAAATCAAATTGTCCAATTTACCTGCAAAATAACAACTCAACATCTGAACTGTACCCGCAGCAAAGTGAAATGTATAGTGTCTGGATGTGGTTGGGTGAGGCAAAATACATCAATATTTATAAAATAATCAGAATAAAATAAAAACAAAGGGATTGTGCATGTGGAGAAAAGGTTATGGTCAGCATATAACCAATCCTAAGTTCAAAAGTGAAATATACATGAGCATCAGCATGATTTCTGGAAAAGAAAGAAACATTTGCCATTTTGTGAGCGGAAAGCAAATTAATTATTACAACTAGCTTCTACCAGTTATTTAATTATGTGGAATAAATGTGCATCCACTTTTATTTGAAAGGGTAGTCCCTATATCCCTGTGATATTTTGATTGTTTAAATACTAATGAAGAATTAATCACAGTTTGTGCCTAACCAGATATTTTTGAAAAGAAACCTAATCCAGTTACATAAGTTTCAACCTTATATTTATCAAACTTATCAACAACCTAGAATTTTATATCTGATAACTTACTTACAATCTTGCAAAGTAAGCTCAATGTGCTCTTATTAAAAAAACAATTAACACCAAAAAATCACAGTAAGCTCCGGGGAATACAGAGAATATGATCCCTGTGATTCCTCTGACTGCAATTGTGTGGGAAGTGTCTAAAGTGCAAACCTGTCACAATCAGTTTGCTTTAAATTTTATTTTTGAGAATACATCCAACTTTTCTGACACTTGTAAAACACACAGAACAACTTCATCTTGAGTAAAATTTCTAGAGATTTTAACTTGAATACAGTGGGAATCAAATTTCTGTGAATAAGCAGATGTAGACTAGACATTTACTGAATTTTACATATTAAATTAAACTATAATAAAAAAGTGTTAACAACAAAGTTTTACTTATTAAAGCAAGACATTTAAAAGTTGAGCAAAAGTTGATTTTCATGCATTTTCCAGTTAAACAACAAAGAAGTTTCTGCTATAGATTGTTGAACCGGAGCAACAATTAATATTAAAATCAGTATCTTACATTATCATTTATAGCAATTGTAATTTTTACAGTAACTGGTGACTACCACCTTTTCGTGTTTATGTCTCTGGTAATAGATGCTGGACAGTAAAGAGAGCCTGTAGATTGTCACCCTGCTGTGAACCTTGGCAGCCACTGAAACAAAGCTGGTACCTCTTAGGCTCTTTAGCCGGTTCACATCCTGGTCAGAGAGCAGCAATAGTTAGTGAGTTAGATTAACACGCCACAGCCTTTGCTTCACCTGTGACCGCTGAACCATCTCTCACCTTTTTTTAACCCCAGACAGCTGACCTCTGACTCCTTCAGGCCCACTGCAGAATTCTTCATGAGGTGGATTTCACGCTTGAGAGACACATCGTGCTTCAGGTCAGTGTGCAGTTATAACGCACCACTAACGCTCGTCTCACTCATGAACAGATTCGTCCTGGCGAAATGTTGGGATCCTCATTAGGAATTGTACAAAATCCTACTTAACCTTTGACCTCACTCAGACTAGCACTCATTATCTCGTATGAGATTAACCCACATTGCTTTGTAAATGATAGAATTACATGCAACTCAGCTTTGAACTGTAAACAGTTTTGAAACTGATGAAATAAGATAACATTTTAAACAAGACATATGCTTTAGTCAAACCTTTTAATGTGGACTGCACACATTTCTGACCTTTTTATGCATAAGAGAACTAAAGATGACTGTATTATTATTGTAACATTTTACAGTATTTTAATATTTAAGCGCAAAATTTGAGGCATATTTGCTGGTAACCCTTCAGTTGATGCTGATAGAGGTCTGTCGTATAAAAGGATTGCATAATTAGTTTGACAGGTTTGTTTATGCCATTACAAAATATTTTTATTGTCCAGTCTCTAAAGTCATGGATAATGAGGGCAATAACATGATGAGTTTCTTACATTGTTGTGTTTTGTTTTTCAGGTGTTAAGGCCAAATAAATTCCCGGGGGGGGGGGGGGGGGGGGGGGCTGTGCACACTTTAAAGGTGTGGGGCGAAAGCACTAAGTGGTTAATTAAGTAGAATGGAAGAGGATGAAAACAACATTCAAACTTTACTTTAAGATAATATACTTAAGTGTGATGTGTACTATTGTATATTAATATTATTATTAATATTATTTGTGCATCTTAGATTTTTACTCTATTTCTTTAGCCTAATTAAGCAAATCATATCACATTCAGTTCATGGGTTAATCACTGGCAGTCTGAAAGGGCTGCTGCTATGACCTCATGTGGTTAACAGTGCTTTTAGTTACCTTAGGATGTAGGATTACTTTCGTTTGTTTATTAACAGGGTTGTTTAAAAGTTTGGGACTGATCTTGAGGAATACTTTACCAGAGGTGAGGTTCAGCTCAACTTAGAAGTGATTCATTTTTAGAGCTTGATCTAGTCCTGGATCTACACATTCCTGAGATGCTTCTTTAGCAATGTGATCAAATTCCGCATTTTATGTAATTTCGTCACAAAGAGAAATACGCCCCCCAATTTTTTAAAAATAATTTTTAAATGAAAACATAAGAAACTAATACAGATCTAAATATCTTACTGATCCAGAAGATCATTTAGGCTCAATGAAGATTCAGTTAAATCTTTAATGTTGATGAATAAACACCTTGCTCTGCACTTTATCTCTCTTGTGTCTCGTGCTTTAAGTCGAACTCTGCTTACCATTTTATAAATTCAAATTTATCTACTTTTACTTTTTTGCTTCCGACTTTATTTACCCCATAGTTTTATATACACAAGTCAACGTTATATACAGTGAAAATTGTGACTGACCATAACAGTGTCGTCAGTAATCTTTTAGTCAGTTTACATCAGAAAACATCTGTGTTAATGAGTAATTACTATAGCTTTTAACTGTAATGTACAAGAAGCTGAATCACAGTAACTAACAATAAATAGCGAAGTTAAGAATAAAAATATATAGAGAGCAATATTTATGATTAACATAACAAACAATGCAAAAAATATTACAGGTGTGATTTTATTATTATTATTATTATTTATCAGGAAATGAATATTTTCAAACACAGTGTCTTTTCATGACAGGCTATTTTTTTTCAACATGGCATCAAAGAATTAGTTGAGTGTTTTAACAGCTGTCATGTGGCTGGCCATGTGTCATTTATGCTGGTGGTTTTTCTTGCCCTAGTTAGTGAGATGCAGTGATATTCTTAAAATGCAACTGTGAGGCAGGCTGGGAGGATTTGCTGTCTCTAGGAAGTTTCTTTGTGCTTGATCAGTTGATCTGTGGCCACTGCGCGGAGGTAATGCTGGGATGTTGTGATGTACTGGATGTTACATTAGTTCAGACGGCAGTGTGAAGGCCAGAAGGGACATGGACAGTTGGAGGCTAAGTGTGAATGAGATAGAAATTTAAAGAAACCAAAGAGTCTTTCTTGGTACTTTCCAAGGTCAGGTGGCATACATGACTATAATTCAGAGAGACTGTGCTTTTGCATCTGTCTGCATCGAAGGAAAAGTTATCGAAAGCAGGCTGAAAGTGTAGTCCTTTAGAAAAAAGGCATTATGTATTGAAAATTGGATAAAGTATAATGTTTTGTTTTTTTTAAATTGGCACTTGAATTGTGAAATGGTGAGATTTTGCAACCACTTTTTTCTGCACCACCCACTTAGCACTGACTTGCTTCTACATTTTCGCAGCTCAAACACACCAGACACAAACCCTCCCTCTCACTTTTCTACTAGAAGACCAAATGTCATTCACAGCAAAGACATTTCTTTTGTCCTTCACAGCACCACATTTCCTCAGACTGAGAACACTGTCCGGTATTTTGATTGATCATGTATTTGTATCTATTCATAGAGGCCAGATTCATCATTCCAATTTGTCAAGTTGCTGGTGTGCCAAGTTAATTATGTGCAGGAAAGCCAGAAAAAAGAGGACAGCCTCCTGTTTAGACTCATCTGAGGTTTCCCTACCTCACCTCGTCTCCAAACGAGCAGCCAAAGCTTCACTGGGCTGCTGGAGCTGTTTGGCACCACGGGTAATTAGTGTGATGAATGCTTTAGCGGAACAAATAGTGGCAGTCGGCTGTCTCGCTCATCGTGTGGCTGTGCTGTCATAGCTCTGGGGCTGCGAGCTCATCAGGGTAATGGATGATTCTGCAACAGAGCCATCCCTCAAACAACAGCGCCACCACTGAGCAGGAAACGGGCCTCTTTTTTTAGTCGACAAAAAAAAACTTGAGTCTTGAAGGCATCTATGCTGACTATGGATGTCAAGTGCTTATTAGAAGGTTACCAACAACCAGTAACAGTTAAATCTGGAAAAATGAAATTGAAGTATCTCGTGAGGTATAATCGAGTGAAATGTAAAAAAAAATAGCCCAGTGCATTATTCTAAATATGCATTTTTTTTCTCTAAATAGGGCTAAATATATGGATATTCAAACATCTTACTAATCCTCTGTGGGATTCTGTCCTATGCCTGGGCTGTAGAGCTGTCGCCGTAGAAATGATGGATCACATTATTAGATTAGGGGAAAGCAAGGACGGGCTACAACTGGATTTGCAATTCAGAGTCTCTTTTGTATATGGACCTTTTCTGCATCAAAGGAATGGCCCTAATTGGGCCTCTGTCATTGAGTCAGAGATTGTTTTTTAACAATGCAGGAAACCTTGCAATAAATCAGGTCAGCTGTCTGAGCCACGTCACTGGACAAGGCATTAGTCAGATATGCAGAATGTTCTCTTTGCATACAATGTAAAAAGAATTCATCATCATTTACGAGCACAGTTGCAAGCCCACATCTCCTAATTCTTCCAACAAACGAAGGGCATATGGTGATTTTTGTCTCTTGGATGAACCCCAGGGCAGAGGCAGCCTTGAAGGTCTGGCTCTGTGTGCTGTCATTTGAGTACCAGCTAATGGCTTGTGCTTACTCTGTGCTTTGACTTTTCAACCCACTGTGACAGAGAATAATATGATTCACATAAGGCTGAATTCTCAACCATGTCATCCATGTAGCGGAAGCTGCCGCAGACAGGTAATCCATAGCTGTATCAGGGAAAAAAAACACAAGTTCACTGAATTGTTTCGATGGCAGCCAGACCCAAGGCTAACAGAGCATGAGAGACAGACGAGGTCGTGGAAAGGTTATTTTTTAGGTTCAGGAGGTGAGACTTTGGGGACGTGGACACGTCAGTCTTGCAGAGTCCGCGGGTCAATGTGAAGACAAGTGGAAGACACATTTCTCTGTCAGCACGCAGAGAGCCCGCACGGGTTCAGGCTTTTGTCGTGAAGTCCCAAGTCATTGAGTCAATAGCCAAGGAACATGACACAACCTCTCACAGTCACTCGGCATCAAGCGGAACAGGGAATGGCATGCTTTCCATTTCACTGCACCGTGGCCCTGGCGAGACCTCGTCTGCACTCGAGAAACAGGAGAGCTCTCAGCCCAGGCTCTCGCATAAAAGCAGCGCAGCAACCTGGCCCCAAAAACGTACCTGGCTCGCTCACAGCAGCAGTACAAGATGATTCACCGGTCAATCCATAACCCCGGCTATTATCTCCACTGGCTGCTGTAGCACGGCGGGGAGGCCTGCGGATAACCAGAGGGCTTAGATGAAAGGAAATTAGATCATGGCAAAGCACAAGCACATTTCGATTAAACTGATGTCAGGATTTATCTTCTTCCGTCAGTGCGTTTAGATGGGAAAAGAAAATGTAACCTTTAACCCTGGCTGACCAAGCACTGACCGAGTGAATAGCCCTTTATCACAAGAATAGCGTTACATGCCATGTAACAAACTACATCATTTTGTCTGCGTGTGAGAAGAGTGAATAAAAAAATACACGTCTTGTATGCTGCATCATTATCTAGTGCTGCCTCTAGCAACATTCTATTTGTGACATTTAAACAATACAAACTTGTTCTCTTCACAGGCTGCATGTTTATAGCATTGCTTACTTTTCATCTAATTAACAGTGCTAAAAAGCACAAGTTTTAGAAATGCCTAAAAACAATCACTTCTATGTTTTTAATCATAATATGATAAATTAGATTTACCATGGGCCAGGCTGGAAACCAGCACCACAGCAATGCTCAATCTTTAGACCACTGCTGTAGCATCATAGCAATGTGGCTCTTTCTGTTTCAATAACCATATTTAGTTTACACATGGATAAATCTACCTCTGCTTTTGTTCAAAAGGAATTCCTCAACAACTATTAGATGTATGTCCATGAAGTTTTCTTTTATCAGTTCACCCCTGAACAATTATTTGTTCAAAGACCACATGACCTGAAGAATATAACAGTTTCCATCAGCCAGTGGGAAAAATATGCCTTCAGACGTTTCTTTTCTTTTCTTTCAAATAACAAAAAAGAAAAAAAAATCTACTTATGCAATGTCTGCACAGAAGATCATTATTTGTGCTTAAAATAAAGACACCATTTCTGCAGTGTTGACATCTTAAAGAAAACCTTGAAGTCTGAAAGAGCTGCTAGCATTGCTGTAGTGAATTCTCAGTCAAGGCATCTTTTAATAAGTGCGATATCTCTGGTTGGATTAAGTGGCGGCATGCTGGTGCACCACTGTTCTCTCACACTGAATAAGAAAGTTAACAGCTCATACCATTCTGTAGCCCTTATGTGTGGAGTTTGCATGCTCCCCCTGTGCCTGCCAGTGTTTTCTCTTGTTTCCTCACACAGTCCAAAAACATTCATGCTAGGAAATTGTTGATTCTAAATTAGCTGTAAGTGTTATTAATTAATAATCCTTTGCTAACTCATCAGACAAGTTCGTATTACAAACAAAAATAGTATATTTAATGTATTTACAATAAACATACAATCATGTAATTTCCAAGAAATATACAGAACTAAAGCTTTTAAATATAAATTTATCATTTAAAGAAAAAAATTGAAAACAAATCCCAAGAAGCAACAGAGCATATCTAAAAAATCTTTGAAAATATAGGTGATATATTCTTATTTCATTACCCTTTTCTTTTGCAAAGGTCCCTTACACAGAATCCTACAATTCTCATTTTGACTACCACCAACAGCATAAGCAGACATGTCATTCTAAAGCCGTCACTGTTAGCATAATGTTTCTCTCAAATCAAAGGCAACATGCTGCCTAAAGGCTCAAAACAAAGGATTATCAATCTGTATATGAAGAGTTGTCTTCCAAAATGACAAAAAAATTGCAAAATACATAATAGCAACAAAAATTTTAAACAAATTATATCTTCTTTTTTTAAACAGGAAACCTATTTATTGTTGACAAAATGTGTCTTTAACCACCATAGATAATAAGATTTTTTCCTTGCAGATGTCATATTTTGGTAGTAAACTCTTCATAGGTCAATACTCCTGCCACTAAAAGTCCTTTATAAAAGTCAAACTGTTGTTACCACACAGCAAGGCCATCAAAAGAGATGAATGAAAATAATAGGATGAAAAAAGAAACATTTAAGCTTTAAAGTTATTTTCCATCACAAGGCAAAATGTCTTGAGCACATTGAGGTGCTAAAAGAAAACAGTCCTGTTGCCACAGGTCAATGCAAGGTCAAGCAAATGCTGCTGCCCTTGCACTTGTCGGACAGACCTAAAATATGTTGTTTTCTTCTTTGCAAGTGTTGAATGTTACAGTGCACAGGTTGATATGGCACAACATGAGCTCCGATCATAAAGTCTTAGAGTAGAGCTTCGCATCCAGGCACAGTTGCAGGACCGCTATCAGTGAAGTTTGGCTGATCTTCTACAGTCAGCCTCATCTACTGTGCAAATTCAGACTACAGCTCAACATCGGTGCCACAGTAATAAAAACAATACGTTTGAGCAAAGTATTGTTTTCAATTGTACCAAAGCAACAGTTATCAGCTTTGTCACTGATGGAAAGAGAATTCAATCTAAATTCGACAATACCTTCACTAGTAGAAAACTTCTACATATTAACAGTTATTACATCCTAAATTTACTGTTTTCTAGACCAATGTACAATATTCTATAGGCAATATATTTTTGGGACACTTTAGGATGATGTGGTGAAAGTAAGTTGAGGGATATCACAAAAAGGCTACATACAACCGGAGGATCTGCTTTGAGCTCCAGCGTGTTCAGACAAAGTTCTCTGCAGGACGTCACAGAACACTTCTATGGTGTCACTTCGGCACTTTTATGGCACTATTATGTACAGAGGAGTCAACACTAGACACACTGGGGTGCTATAAATATCAAAGACAGCGCCACCTGTTTGGGATTGCTGAAGAGGAGATGGTGGCCAGAAGGTGCCCCACCCTGTTTCTTTTGAATTATTTGTACAGCTCAGCATTATCCCAAATATCCCGCTCGGAGCCAATATTTCCATCGTCGTTAGATTTTGAGCTTGAAAACAGGCACCCACTAGTCAGTGCCGAAAAGTTCTCTCACTATAAAAAAAAAAAATATCTCAACTTGTTTATATTCTATTCTAAGAAAATCCACAAAGACAATGATGTGATGTGGTTTAGCGTGTCTCTGTGGTCAACGTAGGTCCATAAAGCACTGATCTGTTGTTTTATTTTCCCACTGTGTTTTTATGATTTTTGAAGCTATAGCAGCATCAATGTAGAGTTTAAATCTTATTCTTTTGGTTAATTGTTTATGAAACTCAATATATTGCAGACCTACAAGTAATGTGCATCCAAAATAAAAGTATTTATTAGTGTAGAGTTTATATGTAGAGTTTAAATCTTGTTCTTTTGGTTCATTGCATATGAAACTTAAAATGCTGTAGACCTACAAGTAATGTGCATGTATTTACTCTTAATAAATGACTCTTGAGACACTGGTGGTGGCAAAAAGAATTTGTGAACCTTTTCAAAGCTAGCTTAAAGGAACAGTTTGAAATTTTGGGAAACAAGCTAAACATACAGACTTTCTTATGTGAATCTATAACCAGTAGTTAGCTTAATTTAGCACAAACAGGTAAAGCAGAGCAGCTAACTGGGCTATGATGACATAATCTACTGACCAGCACCTTTAAAGATAACCTATTAACATTTTTGTTTCATATATGCAACAACTGAGGCATAAAACTAACAAGTTCTAATTTCATGGGCATTTATTGGTAGGCTGCACTGATTTCCAGGCCCAAACCTGAGAAAATAAACCCCAATTTTTACATTTCAGTTTTTGTATACAAAGTATACAAAGACAATGTAGATCTAACATGTTAGTATAATAAGATGACTTGAATAGACTGATTGTTTCGATGTTTTGACTGAGCCTTTCAGTCTTTATACAAAGCCAAGCTAACTGACAGCTAGCTCTACCTTTGTACTTACTGTACAGCTGGCCAGAGTATTATCAACCTCATTCTTTCTAACTCTGGCTAGGAAAAGAATTTCCCAAAAGCGTATTTCCCAAAGCCTCAAAGGGTATATGCATTTTAAAAATGAAACGTATTGTGATGATTGCTCTCTGGATTTTTGATGCAAAACATATTAAATACTTACAGAGTAAGCCAGAAGAAAAACACTATATATAAAGTGGATATGTCAAAAATCAGAATCCAGTTGAATTCTTTAACAAAAAGCTGTATTGTATCTGCATGTAGACAATCACTTCAGTGTGAGTGATTGTGACAGCTGAGGTTTGATTTAAAAGAAGAAGAAAAAAAGTCATCATCACAATGCAGTATGCATTATAAAGCTGTTCCATGGTCAAAAATAGAATTTGGAGGCCATTCAAGTTAAATGTATATTTAACCATTACAATGGCCAACAAACCACAGAGTCTGTGCAATATAGTGACATCATTCTGAACATATTTTATTTTTATGTGCATGCATTACCAGCATGCTTTTTAATGAACTAATTCTGGCTGGACACTGTGCGTCATGCTATGCTGTGTCTGTTGACAGCTAGCCACTACAATCAACAGTCTCAATACAATGACTTGGTATTCCACATAAAGGCCTTCATACTCTCACTTTCACTCAGTGTGAGCTCACTAGTCATACTGGTGCTCTTGGTAAAAGCTTCCTTCCCCACAGCTGCCACCTGCTTTGGCCCTCCTAAATAATGTACCTGGAGTGTCTTATTTGCAGTGTCTCCTGCTTGTTATATTTGTTGCTTTGTATTCCATGCATCAATGCTGCAAAGGATGTCCCCAAGAGTGAAATTACATTACAAACTCTTATTCTGCATCTGTTTGCAGTTGGCATGAGCGTTGTTGGATCAGTGATTTAGGAAAGGTTACAGGTTCATTTACTGAAACTGATCATGTGCATCTCGTCTAAACATTAATGAAAAAGCCATCTTACTCTGTTCCTTTGAGTCAGGCTATTATTTAAACTTTGACAGTTAAGTTTTTATTCTGATTACCTCTCAGAAGCTGCATCTAATTTTCATAAATGTCAAAAAAAAACAAAACTGAAACGTTTTGTGGCTCCAAAACTAAAATATAATCTCAGACTTTGGTCGAGTATCAGTGCCAAAACTTCACATATTTCCCACAACTTTCTCGACTAAAGTAAACACTGAAAGCTATGATGAAAGAATTTGTTTCTCTGAAAAATGTTAGAAACCTCTTTCACATTTTAACCGTTTCAAAGTGGGATAATCCATGTTTTGTGGAAAATGTGACCTGCAATAATTGGTGGCAGGAGCTAAATAAATAAATCAGTTTTCTATATTGCTGTAAACTTCTGCACCTTTTGAACCATTTGATTTCTTTTTCATTGCTTGTTGTATGTCTGTTTGAGTCACTGCCGGGGTTAAGGTTGAAGAAACGTACAGTAATTGTATACTGGCTTAGAAACGGGCCCTTTTCATAGCAGCCACACTGACATGTTATTGCAGGGTAAACACGAATGTGATTAGTCACAACAATAGTGGCTCTGTTCCATACGTATACATGGACAGAGGCTCTGGTATTGTGCATGCTCAATATCAAAATGACTGCAGTGAAAAGGGCTTGTTAACTGGTTTTGGATGGAGTCGAAACCTAATAAAAGGTTTACAACAAATGTGTTAAGAAGTCTCCTGTAGGGATCCCCAGATGCACTGCAGATGGACTGAAAATTGATTACTGTCACCCTTTTTG